>NW_010169682.1:19600-63816 GCF_000695765.1 Mesitornis unicolor
GTTTGTTTGTTTGTTTGTTTGTTTTTCTGGTTTATATCAGTTAGGTCCTCTGCTACATCAGACCAGATCACCTTTATTGTCTCTTAATTTCTTTGGGTCTCCACCACTCTTCCTTTACTTGCCAACCTCTTCCACTCCTTGTAGCTTTTAAAGAAAACGTTCAAAGCAGGACACATTTTTCTTGTTTACTGATTTCCTTATTTTGGGTTCCTATACAATTTCACTCACAATGGGCAGTTGGTCAGTATTTGTAAAGCAATTTGGAAACCTTAAATGTGTGTAAATGGTGGTTGTTTAATCTTACATGACTTTTGTCAGATAGAAGCAGAAGATGAATTTTTTATAATTACTTAACTCCTTAGGGGCCAGAACAAAATTAGGTACTGTATATGCTAAGGTTCACCTCTTTTGCATACTTCACCTTTCAAAGACTGTGTAAGGTAGTACTGAAGAGGTGTGGTTGAAAGGTTCACAGAATTGCCTTTTGGGATCTGCATCTGTAGCAATTTTGCTAAGTTTGCTAGGTTTTGCTAAGGAGGACTATATTGCTAAATGTGTTGATACTCAGTCCTGCTTGAACTGTAGGATCTGAGGTGAGCACACTTGAGTTTTCTCAGCCTCTATGCAGAAGGGACACAGTTGAGAAATCTTGCACTGTATGAAGCTCTCATCACAACATCTTTATCAATGATCTGGATGAGGGGATTGAATGCTCCCTTAGTAAGTTTGCAGATGACACTAAGTTGGGAGGGAGTGTTGATCTGCCTGAAGATATTCCTTTGCAGAGAGACCTGGATAGGCTGAATCAAAGGACTGAGGCCAATTGTATGAGCTTCAACAAGGCCAAATACTGGGTCCTGCACTTTGGTCACGATAACCCCATGCAGCACTACAGGCTTGGGGACGAGTGGCTGGAGCTGCCAGGCAGAAAAGGACCTGGGGGTCCTGGTGGACAGCAGGATGACCATGAGCCAGCAATGTGCCCTTGTGGCCAAGAAGGCCAATGGCATCCTGGCGTGTATCAGAAGGGGTGTGGTGAATAGGTTGAGAGAGGTTCTCCTTCCTCTCTACTCTGCCCTGGTGAGAATGCATTTGGAATATTCTGTTCAGTTCTGGGGCCCTCAGTTCAAGGACAAGGAATTGCTTGAAAGAGTCCAGCGCAAGGCCACAAAGATGACTGAGGGAGTGGAGCATCTCCCTGATTAGAAGCGGCTGAGAGAGCTGGTCTTTCAGAGAAGACTAAGGAGTGACCTCATCAAGGTTTATAAATTTGTAAAGGGTGAGTGTCAGAAGGAAGGAGCCAGGCTTTTCTCTGTGATGTCAAATTATAGGACAAGGGGCAGTGGGAGCAAGCTGGAGCATAGGAGGTTCAATCTGAACATGAGGAAAAACTTTTTCACTATGAGGGTGACAGAGCCCTGGCCCAGGCTGCCCAGAGAGGTTGTGGAGTCTCCTTCTCTGCAGACACTCAAAACCTGCCTGGACGCGTTCCTGTGTGACCTGGTCTGGTGATCCTGCTCTGGCAGGGGTTGGACTGGATGATCTTTCGAGGTCTCTTCCAACTGCTGATATTCTGTGATTCTGTGATCACCTCTCTGCCTAGAGAGCCTATGCTTCAGCTCCTCGCCTGATGTGACAATACACGAGCGTGTGCTGCTGAGCAGCACAGTTAGGCATATCATGTACAGAGGGGGGCAGTGAGGATTCAGCAGCAGACTTAAATTATCATCTGTGAGCAACTGAATAAAAACTTGACCTGGAAAGTATTGAATATTTTGAGACTTTAAATAGCAATTGTTTTTTACCTTTTCTGTTCAGTATTTGTTGTTACTGTGTTGTAAATGTCTGGTCAATTGTAAGTCTTGTTTTATGTTAGTAAGTTACTCTATTTTTGTAGAAATACCTGCATTTGTAAATTCCAATGTTCTTAGCAATTTTTTTTTGCTTCTTATTCTCTCTTCATCTGTATGTTGGAGAAGTATAAAAAAAATTCTATAAAAACTTTTCTAAGCAGAAAATGTTATCTTTTACAGCAAATTTTTAATGAAAAAAAAAGTCTCTTTATCATATGGGGAAAATATCTCAGTGTATACCATCTCTGCAGAGGAGTTAAGTATGTTCCATTGCAGACGTGAAGCAGTTAAGGGGCAGTTTCATGTACTTAGTCCTTCAGGTTGTTAAAAGTTGGAAGGAATCCAAAACCTGAATATTCTGAGCGTTAGAGGATGAAGAAGCTGTGTAAACCACATTGTAGGTGTGAAAGGAGAAGTCCAAAAGGGTTGAGATCAGGAGGTGCAGGACCAGGGCCCTCCAGAAAAAGAGCCTGGCAATGGAAGGAGGAATAGATGCAGGCGTAGGTTGGAGGAGAGGGAAAACAAGGTGTTAGAATAAGAGGTAAGGACTTGGAGAAAAGCTAAGATTTCTAAGGGCTAGGAGTCAGTTCACAGAAAGCAAAAGAGGACACATTAGCAAAAGTCGATAACAAAAAAAGGAAAAATAGTCCAGAAGGAGGGAATGGACATAAGGTCAGTGGCTAGGTGGAAAACATGAGATGGAAGCTAGATGGAATAGCAATGGAAGAGAGTCCTAGGAAGGCTGAGACTGTGTGTGGTTTTGACTGTGTTGAGGGTCTCTGGAAATTTGATTCTTCTCATGTGTTTGAGATCCTTAGCGAGAATAATTAATCTGGTATTTCTCATTTTGAAACTGTTTCCTGTATTCACTGTGTCTGCTTGTAGGTCTGTGGAAATTATAACTAGCATTGCACTTCTGAGAGAAGGCTCTGACACTGCTTTACTTTAAGGTTTGGATGTCACTGGTTAATAAAGGTCTATCAATCTATTTATGAGCCTGCTACAGACCAAGTACAGAAATGTATGACGACCTCACAAATTATTTATAATGCATTTACAGCATAAATAGCTAGGCTGTCAACTATGATTGTAAAGTTCTTCCTCTACTTCTGCACTGTGCTTTTCATTTAATATGGCTTTGTTCAGCTAAACAATTCATAATTAAAGTAGGAAGTGATGGAAACTTAGAAACAAACCAATCCTGTGATGGCTTTTAATAGCTGTAATAAAATATTAAGAATATAATGTCTGCCAGTGTGGTATAGACACACAGACTGTCTGTGACTGTGATGTTAGAGCTAGTTAAAATTGAATCAAAATGGAAAGGAAACTTCTGGAAATGAAGGGGAAAGAAATTTTGAATGGCTTGATTCTGAAAAGGGTATTTTTCTTCCAGCAGTTTTGGATTTGCAGCCTGAGATGGAATTTGACGTACATTGTTTCCTATAATATTAAACCTGTGTGTCCCTCTTGTGCCCCAAGTTAACTCAGTTATAAAGGAAAGTATACGTGTTTTGTGAAGAAAATTTGTTCTGAAACTGAAAACATGAAATGGTTGGTCTGGTGTCACAGCAGACCTGCACAAACAGATGTGTCTTTGAACAGATAGAAGATGTCATCACGAAGCCACATCAATCATTACACCAATGTTACTGAATCCAGAACACTGGACTGCACAAGTCATGACATAAATTGATCAAGTTCCCCCCTCAAACAAGTCAAATATTTTGTCCAATTGTTGATGGGAGGAGAGAGTTTTAGAATCTCATTACACCACAGGCTCTAATCCTTCTTGTGACTTTTCAGCTGCAACTTAATCATGGCAACTTTATGTACACTTATTCCTCTACCAATATTATTTTTCAGCTTGAATATATATTCTCTGAGTATATTTATGGTTTGCAGCTTTCATTTTGGAAAGCTAAAGAAATAGGCTCAGATAGTCTCCCCATTCTTGTCACCATCCCAGTAAGCTGTGCCTATTCTGTAGGCTGTGCCTATTCTGTAGCAAATTCATCTCTCTGGAACACAAGTGGTGAGAATCACATCCAATTTCCAGATATTACAGATGAGGACATTTGCTGAAGATTATATTTGCTGTTTCCACACACGTCATGCTGATGTCATGTAATGTTTTATGATAGACTGCACTATTGGGTTCCTTGCCCTTGTCAGCAGTTTCAAACTACTAACATGTCACAAAATTCTTAACAATACTAATATTGAGGTATTTCTACTGACAGAAGCTGACTGAAAATATTTTTGTGAAGTATAATAGTCAAAGGTAGATCATCCTTTAAGTGATGAATAAAGAAAAAAAATCCCTGGCTTTTAATTTCTTGTTCCAGGAGATAAACAGCTGATGTTTTTGTCAGATAAGAGAGTTGAGTCATTTTTGGTGTTTCTGGGTCTGTACAGAATTGAGATATTGCTGAAGGAAGGAGACAGGGTAAGGAAGACAGAAAACAACCCCCTGTTTCCTCCAGCTTCCCTGCCAAGGAACGATTTCACACATTATATAATGCATTAGAATTAGAGAGGAGAAACTGTTATATTTACTAGTTTCTGCATGAGATGTTTTATTGGAAATATTAAATGATCTTTTTCTAGACATAGTCTAGAAGTTTCTCCACACTTGGGAGATTGGTATGAGAAATCCAGTAACTAAGTTTTCACTGATTTTTTGGAGTCTGTCAGTGGAAATGTGAAATGGGAATCAAATGCAGTACATTAACAGTAATTGTGATATATGGCACAACAAAAGTTCTGGTATTTTGTTTTGACTTACTCTTCTAAGCCAGCCTGAACCTCCTTAGTATTCAGAAGTATGTTGAAAGTCTCTTGATGTTGACTTCCTGAAAAAAACTAATATTAATATTTTTGACTTCTGAATTGTTCTGAAATGCTGACTTTCCCAGTTACAGTAGTTTCCCATATTCTGTTTCCAGGCAGATTTTGGCAATGCAGAGATGCGTAGAAAAATAAAATGAGGGAGAAAAAGAAAACAAAATAATACTTTGCAGCCTCCAGGAGGTTTGGTGGGGTCTGACATCAGTAATGCAATGCAAATATTTAATTTTGGAGTTCTGGCCTAGATGTCAAAACAGTTATAATGGACCACGTGTTACTGGGTCCACACGTTAACTTGGACTATACAGGAATTGTTTAGGCACACACTCAATTACTAATTGTAATTAGAAAACCTCAGGGTTTAGGCAACCCACCTCTTGAGGGTGATATATTTAATAGTATAAAATTCATTGTGGCACTCCTGAATAATGGTGAAATATCTGTATCCCTTTTTGGCCATTATAAATGCCATTGTACTTTATCCTTTGATATTCTGCAGGGAGGGGCACGATGTAGGAGCCTCACTGGAACAAACTATTTTTTTTTTCTTTTTTTGTTAGGTGTGACAAGACCACATGTCTGTGGGTCTCTATCCTAAGACATTATCTTAGTGCCACTAAGATTGTCAGTGTACACAAATTGTACATTTGCTTCATGCTAAATTCAGTGCATAAATTAGATTTTATTGGTGGCTGAACAAGTCAGTCAAGGCTTGAAGTATAAACTTGAGTGTATGGCTCAATACTCCTATATTGATCTCCATGCCAATGTAGATGCAATGCCTTTAGAACAAATTTTGCCACAAAATCCTAAAATAATACTACATTTTCTCACCTGCCTTCTATACGATTGAATTACTGAGGTGTGTTTGCAGAAATGTCGGTTAAAGGGTACAATCAGAAGTACAGTTAGCAGATTTGAGCATATTCATTTCATTACTTTTTTCCCCTCATCTTTGGTTAGGTGAGAAATGCAAATCATCCCTATTTTTCTGTCAGTTTCACTTTTAGGCATGAATCAGTCACCAAATTCCCACTTAGATGCTGGTAGAACTGTGGCTGCAGAAGCACTGCAGGCAACCTCCCAGTATACGTAGAGGAAGAATCCACAGGTTCTTTCCTCTAACATGGCCATCTGTATGTGGATGTGAGAAGTCCAAATTTTGCAGCTGTTCTTTAATATCCTGTGGAGGAGGATAAGAAAGCTTTAGATGCAGTTTGTTCCTCTGTCAGGAAGTGTGTGTCTTTGTGAAGGGAGTATGTGTGCAAGTCGTGCACGTAGCATCATGCTGAAACTGATAAAAATTCCTTTGTGCTGCAGGGAAAATTTCATTTGCTACTAGCCAAAGATGTTTCCTCTCTCAGTTTAACAGCTGGTCTTGTTTTATTGATATTGAAATATTACCTCACTTCCCAAAAAAATCATGGGGTTGGAAAGAGCAGACGTAGACACAATTTTAATTGTGTTGCACAATGGAAATCACACTTGCAAAGTTTTAAATTAATTTTTATTCGCTTATTACGCCTGTATTATCTATATGGATTACATTATTTCTGTGTACACTATTATACTTGCTATTACATATATCCCCCTTCTGCCTGGACTCTGAACTAAATGGAAAGTGCTTTTTAGACCTACTCAAGGAGAAGTTAAAAGCACCTGATTGCATACGTTGCCACCCAAATATGTGTACCAGTGACTGTTCAGCCCTTAACAGTCTGGATGTCTGTGTCAGGAGTAGTATTTTCCTGCCTTTGGAAAGACTGATGTTACAATACCACAGTTATTATGAATTGCAAGTGTTATGGCCTTTTGTAAAGAAAAGGGAATCATGTCAGGGAAACATTTTACAGTTTGAAGATGCAGTGAGATGAATTCAAAATTAAGGAACTATTCTTTCACATGTGCTTCTGTAAAATCCCATAGACCACATTTTCCTTTGCTGTAGTCCCTTAAGCACACACGGTGTACACCAGAAATTGAAAGGAATTTATATGGGAGGAGACCATGCCATTTGTATCAGATTCACATCAGGATAGTTTCCTATGCAAGAGAAATTCTCCAGTGGCCATTACCAATCAAATAATAATTGCTTTGAGTCACCTGAGTGCTTGTGACTGGTGCTGTAACAAAAACTGAGATTGTTATTGCACAGATATGGATGTAGTTGACTAGAAAAAACGTCCCTTACCATGGCCATTTCAGTAACTCAAGTAAGAAAAAAAGAATTCTTTGTCTTCATGATTCTTAACCCAGATTTAGTGTGCTGCAGAGATATTTCTCTGACATGTTAAATGATAGCAGAAAGCTATGTGGTGGTACATTAAAAGCTGTAGAGCAAGAGAAGTTTGGGGAACTTAATCAGAGCCTTAGGCAAGAAAAGGATGTGTAACACTGATATGTACATTTTGCTTTTGCTGTAGTTAATGAAAAATGTTATGCCAACACTGTTTTCTGTCCCTTATGATTTAGCAATACAGAACCAATCCTTTTCATTCTTTGTGTTTTGTGTTATTCTTCTCTTAATGTTACTTAATCTAGAAATAAAAATGTTTGATTTCTGTCATTCCCCTTGGCTACTTTGCATTAAATGATGCTTAATTGTTTTCGCTTTAACGGAATGCTGCCAGGTTTAAAGGTTTACTACATTTTCATGGATTTTTGTTTTAAGATTGCTTTTTTTTATATGCTTCTCCTTGACACCTGTCATAACATTAGGCTTTTTAAACTTAGCCACCATCAATCTGCGAGGAATTGTTAGTGAGTTGTCAGGTTTCCACAAAGACCAACTTTCTTTTCATTCTCTCCTAGCAGCACTATTCAAGGCTATTATTTTACTCAGCGCACTGCAGTAAATGCCTCCTGTTATTACACAGGTCATCAGGAAGACTTGAATGAACTGTGTTGGTTTTGTTGGGAGCGAAGAATGCTTGTGTTCCTGATTTTCCTTGGGTAACTGCCAACTTCCTTACTCTAATTTTACGAAAGGGCATTTAGAGAATCATTCTTCACCAGTGGACTACATAGTGCCTCTCTCAAGGCTACAGGGTGGGGTTTTTTATTTTCTTTTCTTTGAGTACAGACGCTGCTGCTTGTACTTCAGGTACTGGTATGTTATCGATCAAAGCACAGACAATGCACAAGTAACTTTTGTACTGAGGCTGTATGGGTGACAGAAATTAACTGTTGTCGGAAGCTTACTGTTTTCTATTTTAATTTCAAGATATTTAGGATGTTTCCACTGGAGCCATCTTAAAATTCTGCCAGTCCACATTTATCTGAGGAATGATTGATGCTTAAAATTAATAATCTCTCAGCTTTTAATTTTTTCCTTTAATGTTTCTCTTTGAGTTGTTTTGGTTTTTGACACTCAGTCTCATGCCCAATTTCCAGATTTCATTTCCAATAATCATGGTGAACAGTTCTGTTTTCCTACCCTGTTGTCTGTTTTTGTAGGTTCCAGTCAAATTTTGTTATAGCTAATTACACAAAACTTGTTTCAGCACTTTGAAGATTGTCCTCTCCTTCATAGCATAAACAGTTTTAATTCTGAAGGCCACATTCAGCTCTTGTCCAGAGCACTAAGACCAATGAATTGACTGCTCCTGAGGTTATGGTTCCTGACCTGAATAAGAGAGCAATAAATCAAAGTATGTTCACTGACATTGAAGCAGGCTCCAACTGTGTGGAATCAACATGCCAGTTCCAAATTGTAATTTTGCTAAAAATAGCATAGTTTAACAATTTTGACAGTTGTAAACTTGAAAGATCTAGGCACACTGTCCATCTTGCTGTGTCTCTTATGTTCTGTCAACCGTGCATCTTTTGAGAATAAAAGCCAGGAAAATGTTGAACATCCTTCATTCTTTACTACGTGTGCCCATCTCTGCCCTCTGCATAAGGAATCACATATTTAATAGTGATTTTTCAAAGGTAAACCAGAGGAATCCTGCTGTGAGTGGTTGGTCTTGGATGGGAGGAAGGGTAGAATTTGGATCCCTATCTCCCGTTTATCACTTCCCTTTTCTGGGTCTGTCTGTGTTTCCACGAAACAAAAGAACAAATTAGTAACTGTGTTACAGTTCATTAGCTCTTACAGGAGGCACAATGTGTCTCCTTCTGTTTAATTCTGTAGTTTGGAGAGCCATGGATGAAAATTTTACTGTATTTTCTCATATCAAGACTTATCATCTGATCCTTAATTCATCCAAGCTCTATTCAGCAAACATTTAAGCATGTATTTTGTATTACGCACATTATTTGTCCTTCAGCTTCCATCGCCTGTATAGGCAGGTTAGAGTTAAAACCATATTTGAATACTTACATGAACTAGGCAGCAGTTACTTTACATTGGGGTAAGATACATAAAGTAAGCTTTTAAATCTGTGGTTAAAGTTTGTTGGTAACTTAACTCTTTAGTTGGCCATTTCCTTACCAGAAAAGTATGTGTTGTTGCGTATCGCTTTAATGTCAGTTAATTGCTCACTGCCTCACAAAATGCCTGAGGTTGAACCACACTTTGCTTCATTGGAATTCAACACTGCTATTGGTCTGTGGGGAGAAAAAACAGGAATTAGAAGAGACAAGAGCACTGGGGATAATATTTTATTTATGTATAATGCTGTACATTTCCTAACTGTACTGTGAATTTTTCCTTCTAACTCTCCCTAATTATGGTGACTGGCATGTGGCATGTGATGGAGCCTCAGGAGAAGTGGGATACATACAGCTGTTCAGATCTGGCACATTGCATTGGAGTTTGCATTTGCTGGCAGGCCAAACTCTTTGTTTTTCAATGAGAGAAACAGAGATGTCGCAATTTGCTTGAAGTTGTGTTTGTTGCACGAAGGGAGACTTTATTGCTTATTCTATATCAGAGCTGGTAAAAAAATAACGTTTGGCAAAAAAAGGTGATGGCTGTGTATAACATTAACCACTGAAAAATATATAAATTTACCTAGAGATATTAAGGTTTGTGATTTTTGTCTTTTGTTCAGAGGAAGGTGAGGAGGAAGCATATTTTCAAGTCATTGCCACTACTTTTTCAAGGTACTAAAATACTTAACTCATTTTGCAAAATGCATGTTTGGCAACAGTCCTAACTGCCGCATCATTATTAATTTTGTGAGCTCAGGCAGAAACTTTCCTAACTTTTAAATGTGTACCTGCAGAAAGTGGTAAAGATATACCAGACTCGCTGCTCTTGAGGCTAAATTTATACCCTTGTTGCACAAATTGAAATTAAACCAAATAAATGCTTCCCCACTCTTGGGAAATATGTGTTAACCTAAGTGCAAGACTAGGAGAAATGTGTTAATTGTTTGACACTCCATCATTTACAATACTCATTAAAGGAGATAATGGTGATGCCATAAATACTGACCTGCCAAAATTTTGTAGATCTCAAAGGTGGCCACTGCATTCTTAATACAGAGATGAGACTTTTCAGAAGATTCTATAAAGATATAGTCCATCTATCTGCAATCCAAGCAAGCCTTTCTTTATTTCCAGCTTTTCCTCATTAATATTCACATTTTCAAAGATGAAACTGTGGATACACCAGGTCAGGGGACTACAATATTACAACTTGTGAATACACTGCTGTGTATTCCTCTGTTGTGGTGTGCCATTGCTTGGTAATTTATGTTTTACTATTACAAAAGATACTTTCAATATAGCAGAAATAAATGTATTCTTTCTGTTTTCTTTTCCCTTGGCATCAAAGAAAAAAAAAGTGCTATTTTATGAAATTCTCTTTTGCTGTGAAGCCTTTCTTTATTCTTTCAAATGGAGCCCAGGGATATCCTTCATAATTTCTTCTATTGGTTTCTTCTCACTTAATGGAAGCACTCAGGCTTGTAGTGAAGAGGAAACCCACAGGTGAGTGAGAGAAGCATCATAAGCTTCAGGGAGCTTGTTTAACATGGTTAATTAAAGGGGTGATCAGTTCAGTGCAACACCAAGTGTGAACAATTGATAGACAAATCTCTACAGTCAGTGTCTAGATGAACACTCTATGAGGAAAGGCCTATCAACTTGTTGGAGACTGCTTATTTATCAGGGGAGAAAAAGCCACAGCAGCAACTGCAAATTAGTACACGAAGCAAATGCATGTGTTTGCCATTTGCTGTCTTAAATTTTGGTGCCCTGGGCATACAGTGCATTACATAGGTTTTTTCACTGGTTTACCTTTGATTTAGTACATCGGTTTGGTTTCAGATCCAAAACAATGGGGGAAGTTGCATCTGAAATTCAACTTGCTTGGACTTGAGCCTGATCATATTTAACATTTTCACTAGGGAACTTTATGAATAATCAAGAGTGTGCTAGCGAAATTTGCCATTTACACAACTTTAGGTGGCATAGTCAATAAAGAGGAAGATTAGAGTATTATATGAAAAAAATGTAATTACTTTGAGATATAGGATAATAAAGTTAGGATACGATTCAGTTTTACAAAAATACTAACTCGTTCAAGGAGGAGTGAAAGAATCAAGGAAGAGTAAAAGAATCCTACAGTAAAGAGTATGCTCCTCTGTTGCTCAAGTTAAGACTGAGGTCTCCTTGGCAAGCCTGTATCAGTCAGATGCTCCACTATTACCAATGTGCCAGTAGATGATTAGGCAGTAGTTTCTTTTGACTGGTTACTGACCAAAACATTGAGAGAAGACTAAAGCAAATCCTGAAGAGCTTGCAGAAAAGAACAAGTCACATACAAAGTGACTGCCATGTGAATTCAGCAAACAACAACTCTGTGTTTCAGGTCTCTGTGAATTTGCAGTCAGCGACAGAAGCCTGAACTGCTTCCCCAAGGGCTCGTGGTGTCCCTGGCCCCTTGCTCCTCTGCTCCCTTTGTCCTGACACTCACATCTCTTTATCTGTGGGGTGAGCTGGCTTCAGTCAACTGACCTGGCTAGAAACTGAGCCAACAAAAAAAAGAGAAAAATCGTTTTCAGGTAGTTCATTTGTCTAACCTATGTTAACCATCTTAAGCAAGAGTGCTCTTGCTGGCACAGGGCAGCTGGCAGGGCTGAGCAATTTGGTATTGCTTTTGGCAACCACACATTTATGCTGGATTAAAGTGTCTGTGTCACCAGAGTGGAAGCAAAGACCTTTCATCAAGTGTTAGACATTTATCAGGTATTAGCACTAAGCCTAATGCTAACTAAATGAGTATCTTGGTGTCACACTACCACCATCTTCTACACCTGAAGCCACTGTTAGACAGGGACTCCTTTCCCAGGTTACTGACTGTACACAAATAGTTTCAGCCTCTTGGTTTCAGAGGGCTCAGCAAAGCAACAAAATGGGCGTAAACATACTTGTGACTCCCCTGTCTCTGCTGCGGGTTTTCTGGTGATTTACTGCAGGAAGATACATGTTTCCCTCCTGGAGTAGGTCTCATATAGGTACAAATTTTGCTCTGCTCCATTTCCCCTCACCCCCAGTATACAAAGGTCTGGGGGAGAAAGATTTGTCTGGGGCTTTGTTGGGCTTTTTTTGTTTGTGTGTGTGTGAAGGTGATTGCAGTGCTTTGGAATATGGTCCAGATTAAAACATGCCTGAGCACCTAAATCAGATTAAAACGTGCCTGAGCACCTAAATCTCTGATTTCATGTGCTCATGATCATTCCCAGGATGTGATTTTTGATTGGGTTGGTGTTATCACTTGGGACGTTTTGCTGAGTGTTGTTTTTAAAAAAGACCAGTAGGATTGTCCTCACAATATACTTAGCTACAGAGCAGTACCAGATCACCAGGGTAACACTAGTGATATTTTTAAATGTACGTTGATTCAGTAATTAATATTAAAGCAAAAAAGCATGAGGACCTAAAATCACCTCTTAGAGCTGCATGATGTCAAATGTTTGTTCAGTTAATTTCTTCTGTTTCTGACAAATTTTAGTATTTCTTTAATTCTGTGTGCTAGCTATTTTTTTCTGTTTTGTTTCCTTTTGTTTTTGATGTTAAAATATGAAATGTAACATTCGGAACAGTACTGTCTTTTCAATTACTTATAAGCCATTCATTTCTCTGCTGTATGAATGTTAGCAAATGCAAAAAAAGTATTTATTTACATGTACACTGTTCTAGCCAGCCTGTAAAATCACAGTTGTTGCATATGCAACTGCACTTGAAATCAGTCATAGGTCTTCATAATAGTGAACTGCAGTGCTTGTATACAGTTTAGATATAGTTAATATTCAGTGCAGTTGTGTATTTATACTTTATTATACTATATATATGGTATTTTAGTCCTATAAATATTCCAAATAAGGATTTAATGCTATGCATAGAGCACACCTTTGATTTTCCTGGGCTCAGCATGGTGTAGATACCATGGGGCTCTCTGAGCCCAGTGCTGTGACACATACCTTTGGGACAGGGTGCACTTGTGAGTTGAGTTTTTACTGCTTAATCTTCCCTTGAGAAGAAGGACGACTTGAGAAGTGAGAAGGAAGGATGACAGTGGCTCAGGCTGGAATTTGGCCAGGACATCAACCCTAACAACTCGGTTGTGTAGGAACTTGTAATCCCTGAGAGCAGAATGGTCTAATTTTTATATTTTGCCTAGAAGATAGAGCCTTTGCTTTGTCTGGGCTCCTTTTAACACCATGTGGGATTATCAGTACTAGCTTAGAAATAAGAATGTCACAAATGAGATCACTGTCACTTACTAAATACTTCATAGCAGAGCCTCAGGGAGTTGAGAAAATCAGAATTAAGTAGCAACTTTGTTCTCTCTTTAAACAAACTGGTAATAGCTGTTGAAATGCTGCACCCAAAATCTCAAAGCACAGTAAGAGATATTTTCTGCTTTCCAAAATACCTTCAAGATGTAGTGAAACCTAGAGGGAAGAAGGGGAGTGTGATTAGACCTTACGTCCTTCAAATGATCATTTGAACTTCTCGTCCTCTTTTCAAAGTGACTTTGCCAAAAAGAGACCAAAGACTTGTAGTTTCTTCAGCTATGTTTCATTATAGCACAGAATAATAGAGTAACTCTTTAGAACGAGAAAACACGGTTTTTCTGAGAGAAAGAAGGTAAATGAAAGGCTAAGAAGGAAATGTACTCCATCTCTGTCAGGACGGGATATCCAACATGGCAAGTGGCTCTGTTCACAGTCTAGTGACTTAACAGACCAAAAGTTGGTCCCAATGACAAAGAATAGTAGCATGTGCAGAAATAAGGCCCAGTGTAGGATTTCCACAGGGATCTTGCTAAAGTGACTGGAAAAATGTTGAAACTAATGAAAGGCTGACACACGAGTCTGGAGAAGATGTTTCCACCTGTGATTTCTTTATGTGCTAAGATAAATTAAAATTAAAACATCCTGGGAGGAATTAAATTACTACAAAGAAAATAATTTTAAATACTGGAGGCAAAAATATGTGCATTGCACTGTACATAATAGGCATTTATTGCACAGACCAGGGTTTGTGGGGATTTTTACAGTCTACGCTTTTACTCGTATGTAAGCTCAAATGGAGAAGTCTTCTGCTCCAGTGCTGTGCAGAGCTTGTGTCTATTCCCAGACCAAAATGTTAAGGGTTTAATAAGCAGCGGTCAAGCTCAAAAACATATTTGCTCTCACTGGAGATAAGTACACTTCTGCAATATTTTGAAAATTATTTTATTTTATTATGATATTTGATCTGAAGGAACTGTGTAACTGAAAGTTTGTATATCCTAGCTGCATCATTTGGTTTAATGAAGTACATTGCCTCTACTCACAAACCCTACTTCTGGGAGGTTATTTGGGAGGGGGGGGGGAAACAACAAAAAAACAGAGAGAAAGACAAGGAAACCCTAGACTTCATTGGGACTGCTACTCTTTTACCAGTTGTTAATTAAGCCTTAGGGCTGAATTCTAATGCACTTTTAAATGATCAGAAATAAGGCTTTTTAATTGTCATTAAAATAATTATAGCAATCTGGTCCAAATCATGATGTTTAGAAAAGCCAGTTACCAGAAAAGGCAGTGGAGGTCCTGCCTTGAGCAAGAACACAGGGGAAGGTGAGGTGTAAAGGGGCTTCCTCCAAGGTCTTTGGGTGGAAGGTGTAACTTCAGCATGATAAGCAGAGAAGAACTAGATTTTTTGAAGTGTCCTGAATTTTTGGTGCCAGTCCATTTTGAAAAACTGTCAAGGAAGTGAAACAATCGTATTACTGGCGATTCAGCCTCTGTTACGTGTTCAGAGCACTTTAATATCTGACCAGACCTAAATCTGAGTTACACTAAGAATTATCAACCCTAAATGACTTGAAATGACTTTCAGCTAGACAGATTAAAAGAACATTTCCCAGAAATCTGTGAGTGGTGAAATAGACTGTTTTATTTCTAGCCATGTCTGCACAGTGCTGAGTTTGTGGTTATGACTGGAAGTTACTGGCTTATATTGGCCTCACCTTTAAAGTCTGACTCTAAGGTTGGAATATGAAATAATGAACTAATTCCAGACGGTATTAAAGTCTGCTTCTCATGAGAAGCCATTCGTATTTCTTCTCTTCTAGTTGCTCTCTGGAGCCAAGAAGGGTGGAGTTCTTGAATACTGACAGGCTGCGCTTTGTCCTCCGAGTAGGATGGAAGCCCATAGATGTCTTTCAGAGTGCAACCTTCCATTTTGATGAATCCATGCTGATCCTTCTGTTTGGATATAGATTTTTGTCTTGCTTAAATGTGTTCTCCCACTAATACAATACAGGTGACGTGATCTAAATTTCCTGTTCTCCCGTGACCTGGGCATTGATAAGCACTTTGGGGAATAAAAGATCCGTAATTTCATTCAGATAACAAACTGTGTTTAAAAAAACAGGTTGCTTTGAGATTGTTAATTATTAACACTTTTAATTATTTTTAAAAATTATTTACCCTGCTCACTGCCATAATAGCAGCAGTGTCCTTATATGGAACAAGCATGGCTGTAGGCAAATTAGAATGTGCTTGGTTTTGCTTTTGAGCTTGACAGCCATTTCTCACTTTCCGTAATAATGACAGTTAGCTAGGGAAAACGAGGAATATTAATAGATTTTGAGTGTTGTGTTTCTAGACTAAAGACAGAAAAAGCTTTAGTAGGAATAAGAAAGGACTAGAAGAAAGGATTATTCCTGTTTTCTTGTTTCTGATTCATTCTTGTTTGCAGCCTTTTATTTATACTGTTTTTCTAAAAGTAAATGTAATAAAAGAAAAAGTCTCAATCATGATTTATTCTTGCAATTTTCCTAGGCTTGTAGGATTACACCCTTCTCTCTCTCCTTCTCCTTGCAATAACCAGCCACTGTAAATCCAACTAGACAACCCTTGAAATTAAAAGGTTTTGCAGAGGAGAACTGAATCAACCTTAAACTTGCATGTTAAAAAAAAACAAAAAAGGACCAAGAAGCATGGGGCTAGTGAAGCTCTGGAACTATTTATAGCATGATATTGCTAGACTAGATCTGTCTGAATGTGCTGCAAAATAGACACTGGTGCTTGGACCTGATTATTCACTTTAAGAAAGCGATGAATTTCCCTGATAATGTTTGGAGTTTTGGGATTCTTTTCCACATATTTCTTTCATCTTCGATTTTTCTTTTTTTTTTTGTTTGAGCTTGTATCTGCACTTCATCTGACAGAAAAGAGACCGTAGCCTGTTTTCTGAAATGTGTTTGCCACTACCCAAATATGTCTTTGACAAGCCAGATAGTTGTGTATTCATCTTATTTCAACTGCAGCACATAAATCCCGCACTAATATTACATTTATCTTTTTCTTTCTTTGTTCTTTTTCTGGTTGAAGAGAAGAGTTGTTGTGTAAAGATACAGCACACATATTTTAGATACTGTGATGTGGTGACACTTGTGACTTTTTCAGTGAATAGATAAGTGGAGTTAGAATCAAAATTTCTATAAACATTTTTTTGTTCTTTTTCATATTAGTTAGTTTTAAAAATTGTTAATTAGTTTTCGTTAGGTACTACTGGAGTACCAAAAGGCATTTACTGAAAAATCACACTAATGATCAGAGTTCTGACAGGTTAGTAACTGGTTCAGATTATTTTATGCGTTCAAACTGTGTAACTTCTGAAAGGCTGAGGGGCAGTTTTTATAACTCAGAAGTACTGTGTTTCTAACAAAACAGCCTGAATTTCCTTCCTCTTCTGTTGTAAATTTAATGTGTAAAACTTATCAACAAACAGAAAATGAGAATATGTCCTGCTTTTCAGCAGGTTTCGAGTGAATGTATGGGACTGCTAATATCTACCTAGATGAAGCCAATACGTTTATGTTTTGGGTGAGCACTGAAACACCATATGGCATTCACTAGAGACTCTTAGTAAAATTTGGAATCTCTAAAATACCATTTTAAATCAGAAACTGTGATTATTTTACAATTATTCAGCCTGAGGTGCAGGAAGTGGTTCATTTAATTCTTTTTAATAGAAAAGTGCCCCTGCCACAAAACCACAAATTGACTAACGCTATTTGACAGTGATAAAGAAGCAGTTGCATAGATCATGAAGAATAAACTCATTGCTCACCTTCAAAGAATATCCTTATGAGCAGGGCTAGGCATGTCAGTGGAAAACCCACTACAAGTAACCACTTCATACCTAAGACATGGTTAAGAAACCCATTTTGTTCAGGTGGTCAAAATTAGGAGATGATAGGGCTGTTAGCATTGGAAAGGTTTTCATTTTTATATATTAAGAAAGTTTGCTGCTAAAAATATTCTGAGCAATTGAAGTAATTTCTAAACTGATTCTGAGTTTCGCTGTACAATTAGTACTTGTTAATGGTTGCACCTAAACATTCCTTTCTGGATTTTTTTTTCTAGTTCCTGGACTAGTAAGTTCAGACAAGTTACAAACAGGACTGTTTGCTTTATTTCTTACCAGTATCTGCTTTCTTTTCTTTCTTTCTTCAAGAAAAACTGGATTTTTTTTACTGGTTTGGAATTATTTTCCACTGGGAATTTTGTGGTATGATGCAGATACTCTGAAAAACAGGAAAGTAAGAGACACTTGATTTTCTGTAGAGGTGCAGAATGCATTAGACATGTTGTCAGGGTCTGAGAAAAATGTGTTTGTAGTATGCCATGGCTCCGCTCTGAAGTTTCTTTATGATATTGACTCAGTTCAGCTTGTTGCTTTATTATACTAAAATAGAACCTATTTCATAGCAGTCAGAAGAGAAACACGTGAGAACTGAAAAGGACTTTTAGCTGTTGATTTAGTGCCCTTAATAAGATGCTCTCCAGACAAGTGGAAAGCTTACCAGTAGCTGGTACCTCCTTGCACTTTGTGTCTTCCCGTCAGCCTGTTCTCATCACATATATGAGGGCCTGTGTGCTGGGACTTCTGGGCCACTGGCTTTGGCTTGCCTGTCAGCTGCATTGCAGAGGCGGGAGTTGTTGCTGTTTTGTTTTGACTGCACTGAGCTTTGTCTTATAGATCAGGATTACAGTCTTGAATAATTCTTACTAGTAATGTCACAAAAATTTTGTAAGAGCCAGTAAACACGTCTCTTATCTGGTGGTACTGTGTCACACACAACCCGAGTGTTTTTCTATTGATGTAGTATGCCAGGACAATTACAAGAGAACCTGAGCTGTTCCCCATTGTTCTTCCAACCACCTTGCTTCCCCACGCCAAAAGGGCAGCAAGTGATCTTTTTTTGTAATTACTGGGATTTTTCTGCACATTTCTGCAAAAAATGGCCCGTGTATTATTAATAACATGAGAAACTTGGCACTTTGTTGGCTATGGCTCCAGTTTCAGGTCTTTAGCCTTGGCTGGCATACACTTATAACAGTGTTCATGATCTGTTTCTGTGTTATGTACTCATGTCCTCTTAAGAGCAGAGAAAAATGTCTTTCTTGGTAAAATTTTATGCTATGGTACAGTAAAAAAAAAAAAAAAAGCACTTACTTACAGTTTTTGCAAAATGAGCCTTTGCGTTGTAGTAGATCCTCCTCTGGGGGAGAAACTGTGTAGTGTTACCAACTGGAAGAAAGAAAGAAAACCAGGTAAGGACTCATCCTGTCACATGTCCGACATAAAAAATGAATAAAGCTTTAAGTTGCCTTTAAATACCTCTACTTCTGAAATGTTTTTCTTATTCCTCATCTGCAGCTGAAACATTGTAGAAATTACTTAGCGTTTGGGAAAACTTTGCTGGACTATTGTTACTCTCAGTATCTATTCTGTTCTCTCCTCTGATTGCTTTGAAAACACTTTGCCTTCTTGAGGTCCAAGTGCTGGAGTCAGGAGCAATTTACCACTATTTGTAATTGCCAATTTGGCTACAATTTGGTTTTACCCTGGTAGTCAGGATCTACAGAATTAAATCAACACCTTTTACTTGTTACTAAGGGATTCAGACAGCTTTTAGTTTTCATGATGGTTGTTAGTTTAGAGAGAGATGGAGTTTTCACAGGTAAGTGATTTGAAAGGTTAACAACAAAAATAGATCTGACTGTTGGATCTGTTGTGCCTGAATTGCATACAATATTTCAGTTAAATGAACTGTCATAAAATATTTCGTTTTCTTTTTTGCAGCATACTGATTCAGACAAGCTGTAGTTAGAGACTGTACTCTACTAGGAGGTGTGCTTCGTGGCCCCACCTCTGTGGTGTATCATAGGGCCACTCCATAGAGTGGTGTGGTGCGGTCCCAATGTTATGTGGAAGGACTCTTTCTGGGAGAATGATCTAAGCAGTGGCCTTGTCCCATAAAGATATGGACAGCAAATATGGACAGCCCAGTGAACAATTTCTGCAAGGCATGTACTGCAGAGAAGAAGGTGGCTTGATGTTGAACTGATTCAGTACGTAATATTTTGTTTCAAGAATGCACCACTTTTTTACCTAAAATATTGAAGTTTTAGTCCTTTACCTTCTCTAAATACTCTGTTTCAGATCATTGATGGTGAAAAATAGTCAGCGACTGAAATGTTAGAATTTCTCACTGGACAAACATTCAGTTATTTCCTTAATTCTGTTTCTTCTACATCTTATGTAATTAAATTGGAAAATACTCCTTATATTTTGTGCCCGTTGTAAGAGAGGAAAGTAAAATGACCTGCATGGCATCATACAGCATGTTAGTCAGAAGCTAGGATTTACTGAGAAGAGCCAGCTAGTAAAAAAGATTTTAGGATAGCAAGAAATTCTGCTTCCAGTGCTTGTTCTTACTTTAGATGTACAATACTGCTGGTTGAAACCAAAAGTATTTTCAGCCAAGCAGTGAGTGCTACCATCCTCCATATATGTGACATGCAAATGAAGTATAGAAATGCACTGCAGTTTTCCATCCCTTTCAACAACGTGTCTGAACTAAACTGCTGGCCACTGAAGGGATTTGTTATACAGAACACACTCTCTGTGTTTATGCTTTCTTCCGTTTTTTCTTTTCTTTTTAGAATGCGCTTTTCCTCATATTTCACAGATTTGGAATAGCTGGGTAGTTTAATGTTGTTTTTAACATAACTGTATAAACTTCAGCAAAGTTGAATAGTCAGATTCTCCTCTCTGATGGCATAGCCTGTATTGATCAGGGCAGTAGCACCTGTATATCCACTGCAGACACCAAAAAAATTTGCATGAGTTGTCTTCTGGGAAGTCAATCAGCTACCCTTTGTACTGAGTTGGTCTGATGTGACTCAGTATAACCCTTGTGTACTGCACCATCCAGATTTTATGGGGAGAACAATAACATCAGGGTTGGAACCAGATTTGGAAGTTTCATCTCATCTCAAGATGTTTCTGAGAAAGAGATTTTTCTTTTTATTGTCTTGTTCTTTATGGACTGAGGCCTTCAGGCTTGCAGGGGTGCCTTCTTGTCAACAACCAAGTGAAAGAATTCAAAATGTGAGAAGCCTAAACATAATAACATTTAAAACACAATACATTCACCATGTTTGGAAAGTATAATCTGGGTAGGGGGAAATCTTGTCCGCCCTGCCCAGCCAGTCAGCTCATTTGTTACTTCTGGCTTGGGCATTTCCTCCGAGCCTGATCAGCTTTATTACAGCTCCCTTCCAGTACTGTCAGCTTCTGAGAGCTTGGAGAGTTTTCTCTAAAGAAGCCTCAACAATCTTCAGGCAATTTTCTATTCTAAGTCTCAGTGTGCTGTCCATCTCAGAAATCCAAAGATTCCTGAAGGAGTGAGTTTCTGGAGACTAGGATGTGACAGATAACACAAGTCCAGTTCCTCATTCTTAACATTGTTCTTCACTATCTTCCAAAGGGAGTGAAGCTTAATCTCGTCTTACGTCTGAGAGGAAGATAAAATGTTGCAATAGAAAGAGAAGAGGCCTTGGTGCTTTGGTACTGAAGGTTGTGTTCGACATGGTCATGAACGGGATGAGGCTTAGACACCTTGCAAGAGGTCGGCCCTTCTCAAAGCTACTGGCTGAGTCCTTCCTTTCCTACAGTCAGCAAACAGAGTTTATGGATCTAGTCTCTACTAGTTCTGTGTAACTTCTTGGTGGTCGGAGTTTTGTTTTGTTTGAGTTGGGTGTTTTTGAAACACAGCACTTCTCATTTTAAGTGTCTCTTGCGAAGTTTTTATTTTATTCCAAAGTCCTATGCAGGTTGCTGGAAGCAAAGTATTCTCAGAAGGGGTATTCTCATCCATCTGTTCTTGTAACTATTGATTGAGTCTGTCCTTCAACTAGCCTGGACACTATAACCGCATTCCACTTTCTGCATAATACTTCCTGACATGCCAACAGCAGGTAGGAATCTAGGTATGTGCTTTTTAACTCTGGTTTTAACCTTAGTGAAAATTATAAAACTTCAGATATTTGTGAAAAAGCATTTCAGTTGCAATGTACTTATATTTTGTGATGCAGTATCAGAAGTTGTACTGCAGTATCCTTAGGCAGAAATGCAGAAAGGAGCTTCCCAGTGGCTGGTAGTTAATCTCGTTCCTTCCCTTTCTTGGTCATACATAGCTGGGCCACCTGAAAACAAAACCTGCATGTGCTTGTACCCAGGGCTTCAAACCTTCCTGTACCCACATGCTGAGTGTGCTGAGTCTCTGGAGCCATGGATATTGGCTAAGAATGACATTTGCCCCTGAAGCAAAACATCCATTGAAAAACTGATTTAGGATTTCAGGACTTGACCTCAGGTGTAAAGATCTTGCCTTGGTACTGTGAGAGCACCTGGAACAGCTGTGCCTGGGATTTTAAATGAAACAAAATAAGAAACAATCCTTCATAATCCTGTGGTGCAGGGGAGTAAATAAGTGGATATTTGAAACTGCCATTTCTCCTACCAGAACTTATTATCTGAAGGTTATTTCAGAAAATGTTTCCCTTTTGTCACTAGAAATTTTTGCTTTTTGTGTTCCTTATTACTTCCTTCACCCTCCTCCCCACCTGAGGGACAGGCATATATGAATAGCATAATTCATAAGTGTTTCACCAGAATTCATTAGAGTGAGGCTGAAGGTTTCATTATTCTTTAAGGGTGCATTAATAAAACTACTGTATGCTTGGTTTTTTAAAGACTATATGAATTATTCTGACAGTCAGTTTGCAAAGCCACCATATCAATCATAAAATTAAAAATGTAGTAATAAAAAATAGTGTGATTCAGGAGCTGTAGAACATGTGGAACAATATGCTCTCTGTTTGGAAACTAATACAGATCTGTCCTTCAAATGAGAAAAGATAGCAGGCGAGGAGATGCAAAAATCTACAGTGAATTTATCCAGCACTCCATAAAAATACCTGTTTCCATGTATCAGATACTATTATGGATGTTTTATCCAGTTCTCTATTATCCTTTTAGCAAACATGGTAGCTATCTTTAATGATCAACCATAATGTTCGTTTGCAGGATGAGGTGTCATTTGTGAATTGCCTGACACAGTGCTTACATCTAAGGAGGAGGTAGCAGCACAGAAAAATCAAAACAGATCTCCCCACAATTACTGCTTTTGTTTGCGTGACAGAAGATGCAAACAAAATATTTTGCAAAAAACGTGTTGCTAACTCACTGCTTCATGAAGTAATGCCTCACACAAGGTTGCATCAGTCCTTTGAGCCTAATCTAGCTTGCACCTGTGGCTTCTGGTGCTCTGGGGAGAGATACTGTATCTGCCTCATTTACATGAAGAGAGAGATATTATTTTACCCTTAATAAACAAGAGGGACTAGATGAAGTATGCAGGACAGCTTGCTTTTTCACTTCTGTGAGCAGAAAGTTCATTTTAAGCATCTTTTTTCCTTCCTCTGCTGATACTGTGAAAACTCTGTGGCTGTGAATAACATGTTGGATGTTTGAAGTAGCCCAGTGAATGTGAGATAATGAAGTTGTGGCTAGGTTGCAGGACATTTTCAATGGCAAGCCTTTGCCTGTGGAATTTTCTCCTTTCTGAATTATGTTTCAGCCAAGCTGCTTTAAAGCAGCTTGCCTACACTACAGATAAAACCATGCTATGCAGAGCTAGGTCTGATGTGCTTATCCAGTACTGTATGCTTACCCTAGTTGTGTCCGCATAGCATTCGTCCCAGTGTCAGCCTTGGTGCCTGTCAGCAGTAATCGTGTAGACCAGCAAAGTCTGTATTGGCACGTTCCTGGCTCCCTGCCCCGTGCTTACTGGGACCAGGACTGCAAGGAGTACAGTAGCATCCTTTTTAATATGTACTCCTCGGTGAAATTCTTGTCTTAATTCTATCACACAAGCACAGTCAAGAATACTGACAGAAGAAAACAGACCTAAGAAAACCTGTTCACAGGACAACATGATCCTTCATAGGCTCACCACTTGCATGACACAAGAAACCACGGTCTGTCTGACCTGTGGGAGTTCAATTGTGTACAGCCTTATGAATTCATTAAAAATACCTGCAGTCTTAAGATATGAGATGCAACTTAATATTCAGGCTTTCTGCTAACCACAGATTTAAAATCCCTAGGTATTTCTCATCTCTGGTCCTTTCAGGGCTGTGATTTTGATGCTGCCAGTGAGGATTGCAGAGGTAAAAGCTGTTTGTTCTTGTTTTTTCCTTATCTGTGCTGCATAAGATGCGTGAAATAACAGTGTTGGAATAAAGGCAATAATCGTTTCTAATAATGAAACTATTCTGAAAGGGAAGACCTAGATTTCTTACCAAGATAGCATACTGTAGTAGTTGCATAGTAACTGAGCTATAATTACAGATTCATCTCCTTTATGTCTCTTAGCTCTCAGGCTTAGGTAACCGGATCTTTAGAGCAGTCGCTCTTTTTCCTGGGAGGCTGAGTGTCAGGCAGCATATGTTAAGGCTGTGTGCAGTGGTACACTGACTGTGCGTAATGAGTGTTGATAAACTGTTTACTGAAGCTGGCTGAAATTCAGGATTTGTATATTGTGGGGTTTTTGATAGTTCAGAAACAATTCCATTTTCAAGCAGGGCAATATATTGTTGGGATACCACAGAAATTTTAATTTATGTGATTAAAAATTAGCTTAATTTTGACTGTTTTAATTTTGCAATTGTGAGTCTGAAATTTTTCATTGGTTTTATATTTTATTAATTTTATGAAATGGCAGTGGCCATTGAAAATATACCAACGCAAAATAGTTGAAACTTTCTATTTTTGTTTTCTTTAAAAATCATTTACAGCAGCTGTTACTTAGACTCTTCTGATAAAACCTCTCCTCTAGATGGGTGTATGATGATAGGGCTCAGCCCTGTGATACAAAGAGCTTGCCTGAGTGATGTGGTGTAGTGAAGTACCAACAGTCTCACACTTGTGATACAGAAGGTGTTGCCAAGCAATGCTGCTGCACAGACCTCTTCAGTTTGTTCTTACTGATGTACTGATAAATTTTTAGTCCTGCTAGAAAGCATGCAGTAACTTTTGGCTATATAAAATTCTAGCTAAAAGGTGTTAGTCAAAAAAAGTCTGTGTTCCAACTCAAATTAACCTCTGTGCTGGATCTGGAGTCGATCCTTGAGAACTGAGAGCTGACCGCGAGCTGAAAGACCCAGAAGATGAGATTGGTTGGGGTATTTTTGTGCACAAGAGTATTTGCAGTCTCTGTGTCACTAACTTTGTTCTCCCAAAGAAACCAACCTGCAAAGGTCAGATATTTTTCCCACTCTGGGGAGAGATTGCTCAGAAAAAGGGACGGTAGTATGAACTGGAGAAGCAGACATTCGGTGTCAAGGTGACTGTGAGGGTAGTTCTTTCCTTTTAGGTGTGCACCAGAACATGAACAACCTCTCTGGAGAGATCAAGAGCATTTTTAGTTCCTCCTTATAGTCTGAAGTTTGTGCATTTGTAAGTGGTGCAGAGCGTGGTTACAGAGTGGACTCTTTGTCCTGTTGTGCTCTCCATGCCTGTTACATTTGAAAATGTTCCTAGATTTTGTTGCTCATGCATCTGGAAAGTTTGCATTTCCTTAGTTTATACAAACTCATCACTACCATATTAGTAAAAGTATAATTCCTTTGCTTGTCTCTGTCTCTAGATACCAGTTGTCTGGCTTTCTCTCTTTCTGCTTCATTATTGATTATCTGTTTGCTCCTGCCTGGTACAAACTTGACTTTTTCACAGGTGAACTGAGATCATCTTGGCAGGTCTCAGATACTCAGTATGCTTCCCTCCTTGAGAGGGAGGTTCCACTGAAAGCATAAATCTAGTGTGATTGCTGTGTTTTAGGTCCACAATGGAATTATTTTTTGTGATTTTTTTTTTCAAAATAACCTTGGTGGTACCAGCTTTGATTGCCTCTCATCTCTTGTGAGATAATATTCACTGCTAGAAATTGATGAAATAGCTAACCAGCCCTTTATTAAATAATATGATTTGAAGTAAGTGTGATTGTTGGAATATCATAACCAACAAAGAACTAAAATAGTGAGATGTTCACTCGATATATCTGCTGAATTTGGGATGAAGCAGGTGGAGGTACCCATTCTGTATACTGTGGCTGTTGCTGAAATAGAAGGTTTGACATATGTAACAAAGGATCAAATGTGATAATTTTCATATCTAAGAACCATTTGAAAAAAGATGAGACGCTTTCCATACCACCAATTAAACAATGTTGGAAACCAAAGAAGCATCACAGAATTTCAGCAACTGTGCACATTGTTTCTTGCTTAGAAGAGGTAAGGACGCATGACCAGGAAGCTGTAGGCAAATTGGCCTCATATTGATTCTATGTAAAATAACAAAACACTTGGTTCAGAATTTCATCAGCAAGGCTTGGCAGCTAAAAATTTAATTAATACTAGCATAGTTATCTGGAAATACAAAGCTTGTCAGACAGATGCCTGGTACTTTTTTTTTTTGTGGATTATGGGCAGGTTGATAAAGGCAAATTAACTGACGTATGCTTGAATTTCAGAACTTAATACTGCATGACATTTGTTTTTAAAGCTTGAATTTAGCTGGTTGTCTTTAAAACTTGATTCATTGGTAGATCTCAAAAGATAGTTGTGAAGAAAGAGAGAGGTTCAGGGGACTGCCATAAGAAAGCCCCTAGACTTGAGTTCTCATTACAGTGCTGTGGCTGAAAGGAAACAAGAACTTTTAGATAAACAAAGAAAGTGTTTAAAATGTAAGTGGGAAAGTAATCTTTCTTCTGGGTATAGCCTTACCAAGATTGTCACTACAATTTTTGTGCCTTGTTCTTGTGTGAGAGCTTCAAGGGATACAGAAATACTGAGCAGAATTTTTAAATGGGTTAGAAATGTTCTTGGGATTGGAGGGGAAGTTTACATTCAGTTTATCATTCAGTTAATTTACAAAGAGGCTGAGAAGTCACATGGCTGTTGTATGGAAGTATATAAGAAAAGGAGGTAGATGTGGGATACAAAGATGGACCAGTGTCTGGACAGTGCAAGCATATTTCTGAGGAGTTTCTCTTTTTATATAATTCATATGCTTTGTGCAGACTGACTATCAGACTTGGATTGGAATACATTTTCTTCCACTCTTTTCTGATTATTGGACCTTGCTGAGGATTTTTGGCTTTTTCTGCAGCATGAGTATATTTCATCTATTGGTACTATGTCTATTTTGTAGGCTCAAGCTTTGGTCTGTCCTTCACCTATTGTGCATACTATAGTAAACTTAGAACTGATATATTCTGCATTACTGAAGATGATGGGCTGGGCAAAATTTAACTACCTGAAATGCAGAGCATTTAGAAGAGCAAACAAAATAGAAGAGCAAACAAAACATGATATAGCATGTGATTCTATGAAGGTTTAGATTCTGTAAAACCCAGAAAGATCACCCCTGGTAATACATCACAGAGACCTGAATAATTGTGTGTGACTTACATCACTTGGCAGAGCTAAAAATGGATGTGTTTGGTGCAGTTCAGGCTGAATCATCTGGATCCATCCCTGTTGTAAAGACATTAACTTCTATGCCCTTGTATATTGGATTCTGTGTTACATGAAAGGTCAGACCAGACATTTTCAAAAGTCCCTTCTGGCTGAATCCATTTCTGAGTTTGGCATGTCTCTGAATGTTATGGAAGTAATAAATAATCTAACAGACCTTGAACTGGTTCCTTATTTACATAGGAAGGAATTGAATACAAAAGAGAATAGGTTTGAACAAGATGAAAATAAACCCTTCTTTAATACATATGCCATATGGCTCCATGCCATTTCAGACTCCTTCAGATAGCTCTGAAATAGCTAGTTCCAAGAAATAGCTAAAAGAAAGTGAGCTCAGATCACTTAAGAGATACAGCTGTGAGAGCACGGCCTCCATCGAAGCTGGTCAACTCTCTGTTGCAGAGTCCCCTTGCTGGATGGGCTACCTCTGTTTGACTGAGTTGTGTGATGCAGATACGAGACACTTTGATGTCAAGAACGATCATCTTTCATTTGAGGACATCAAAGCATTTACATTGTGTTAATAGAGTCATCTTGATCTAATGAGCGGAATGGAGGAGCAATAGATAATCATATGTCAACATCAGAAAGAGAACTGCAGCAAGACATGTTCATCAGCTATTGAGTATTTTACTAGTGTGAAACATATTAGCTAATTTTTATGTTATTGTGGAGGAAGCATGAACAAAGGATGGATTTAGTGTGTGTATACAGAGTCCAGCCCATAGCGCTTTTAGGACTTTGTGCCAAAAATGCACTTTGAAAAACATTTGAGTAGGAATATAAACAATAGACGACTTCAGTGGACAAGTACTGTGCATTTCCAAATTAGCACTTAAACCAAAGAATGCACATATTTAGCAGATAGACTAAAAGAGTTCCAGTGGATAAGCAAATCATATTTATGGTGGGAGGAACGCAACACAGAAATAAACTAAATATTGTGGTTACACATATTAAAGAAATATTAACTGACTGACATGTGAGAACTAAGCGTTATTAATATGTCTCAACACAAGTTTAATACTAAAATAAAATGGTAATTTGGACAAACCTCTGTATTTAAACAACATTAAGGACAATGAATAAAACCCACAAAAGCAAGAGATTTTAGAGTGGAGGCAAGGAAACTGCAATTAGCTCCATGTAGGTAGTGCAGCAAAACAGTGTGCAGTAGGTAGCATTTTTCCTGGTTGTCCTGCTTCCATCAAATGCATAAAAATTTTAGCAGTATTAGAGCATGCAAATGAACAAGGATATACTTTAAACTGTAAATTCTACTTTACTCACATTTGTAGTTTAAATCTGAACTGGAAGCATCATAGGTTTTCAGTATTTTTTAAAGTAAAACAAAGAGGTTATTTACCTCTTTGTATTTCCTTTTATGAATTATATTTCCCTTTTTGATGTACCTAGGGGAGATGACAAGATTAAATCCCCATCACTGAAAGGATTTAATTGTGGATATATTTAATTACTTCCTATTGACTGACCCATGTGTGAAAGTTTTCTCCTCCAGTATAATGCCATTTCAAAATGGGACATGCTGAAACTTCCATCTCTGGAAGATCCGAGCCAGATTACAAACAGCTCATCAGGCAAACACAGATCAAAAATATTCTTGATACACAGCCCAAATATTTGTCTCTTAGGTTAGATCATGCATTTTCCTTTTTTCCTTATGTGTTCGTAAAACTGAAAAAGGGGACAGCAAATGCCAGTTGCTAGGATCTGTCAGATCTTGTCTCAACACCTGTTTCCTCAGGAGAAAAAACTCGGCCACTGTAATTAGAAGCTTGAAAATTAAATATTTGCAAAACAGTCCACTCATACTGTTTAACTGAGAAAAGAATTCAGATCTCCAGGAACATGTCAGTGCCCTGCTCATTAGATCATGATGCCTCAGTGTGATTTGTCTTGGTTGCTTCTGTGCTTCTTTAAAGTATTTTTATTCCCAAGTACAGTGGTGGGATCAGCTAACTTTCATCATAACGTATTCTCATTTCTCACAGAAGCCAGAATCTATTATTGTGGATCAGATAGATGGAATATAAAACGTGTCACTCTCCAGCAGGTTGTGGAGGATTATAGCCCTGCATTCCTACAAGCAAGTATGATTATTTCTTGAGGTCAGGCAATAGGAACTTCTGTTACATTGCAGCTGGTATTTGTGTGGTTCCTTACAGCAGTCACTTATCTGGGCCTCTTTGTAACCTGTTAATGTTCACTAAACTTAATACAATGTAAACTTCTGCCTAAAATGATTGTTTACTTGTATAATACTCCTCCTTTGTATCTCTTGAGTTGTTCTACTGTAAGTGGATATATGTTATTTATGGATGTCCCTTCCCTGGAAATGTTCAAGACCAGGTTGGATGGGGCTTTGAGCAGCCTGGTCTGGTAGAAGGTGTCCCAGCCCATGGCCGAGGCTAGAGTAGATGATCTTTAAGGTCCCTTCCAACACAAACCATTCTATGTATTTCTACAAATCTAAACACAAACTGCTGTTGGTAACTACACCCTGATTTCCTTGGGCAACTTTCTGGAACTGGGGGGCAGATAAACCACTAGCAGAAGTCCAGGAGAGAAAATACTATTTGCTCTTGGAGAGGGCTGATCCCAGAGTGTGCAAGAGGGCTCCAGAAATGCACTGGAAGTGTCCCTGCTGCTAGTGGGTGCTCATTCCATTCGATCAGACTCAAAAGGTGTGTGGTGCATCTGTCAGGTGCGCATTACTAGCTGTCCTACTCTACAGATCCACCACTATTGCACAGTGCTGGTTGCTAACATACCTACAGCTGCACACAAAGATACCTTGTAAAGTGAGAACATCAATATGCTTAAACACTTAGCAAGTCTCTGTTTTTTTAAGCCAGTGGTTTTTGTTTATGTCTTATTTAGTTTCATTTCCCTTACTTCCCCTGCTACAAGAGTGAACTTGGGTGATTTCTTTCAATGTACAACAATAGGCAGATGCTGCTTCCCTTCATATGCAAATCTCCACGGTACCCAGTGCAGAAAACTCTAAATAAATAGCATTGACTTTTCAGAAGCTGTCAGTGTTTATGCAGTTCTCCTTCTGCTGAAGTCAGTGAGACTCTTACTATAGACTTAACACAATGGTAATCCTACTTGGAAGACATCTAGTGATATTCTGGAATATTTATGTCCCTTTTTTTTCCAGAATCTTTAAACTGCATCAGAATTGTGAAATTCTATGTTTTAAGTCTGCAAGGCTTATTTTCAGCTTTATCAAGATGTAGTAAGAAAAATAATTATTTGTTACTCAGTTGTAAGAAATAACAAAAGTTATTCTTAAATGATTAATAAATAATAATTAACCTTTTTCTCAGCAAGTCATATATTATGCCTGTCTATGCTTGTGAGTTTGCACCTGTGCCGGTGACAGTGCATAGGAGTCACTGTGATTTTCTGATTTTCAATGGTTAGTGCAACACTGATACCCAATACAAGTAGTGCTCTGTAATGTCATTTATAGGGGGTAGTAATCTTTTTTTAAGGGTCAGATTCTTCCAGATATGCCTGTGCAGTTCTTACCTAAGTGAGCATCAGTGTCTGTCTTCCTTTGGAGTTTTGCACCAATGCCCCCATTTACCATTTCAGTAAAGCTTTTTCAGAATGCGTACATGGGAGCAAGGTTTGGTTTGAAGGCTATTCTATTCAGAAGAAATGGTAGGTAGCTATAATGAGTGCAGCCAGCTTAGCTGAAGTTGTATTATGTTTCACTTTTTTATTTCTGAAAGGAAATAAGACTATTTGAATTTAAATGCTCCCAACAGTTCATGTATAAACTCAAGGATAGAATCTGCAACGGTCAGCTTTGTATCGGTTGTCTGAAAGCTGTAGTCAATAGTGTGGATGTGTCGTTGGTGAAGGGGCGAATCTTCCACAACAGTGGGATGCTCCCTGTGCCTAGGAGCCTTGAAGTGCAGCTTTCTCTGAAATAGCTTTTTTTTTTAAATGAAAACAGAATTATGCTAGGAATTCTTTGCTCAACTGGTATTAAAAAAACAAAGGCCAACAAAGTTCGCTGCTGTAATTTGTAAGGGTACAATGCATTTGTACACAGGAGATTTATTCTTTTAGTCCTCTAGTAGAGGAGTCAGTTTTTCTCAAGGTGCAGAAGTTTCAGACTCTCTATCACAGAATAGGGAGAAGCAGAGGATGGGTAAATAGCTATTGTCCTTATGAGCGATACACCAGGAAAATAACATGCTCGAGGGCAATATTGCACTTTGTTGCAGTCTGAGCTGACAGGAAGAGCAATGATGGCTTCTGTGATGATGAGCAACATAAAGGAGGTTTATGTTCACTATTAGCCAAAGATTGAGCTGACAGGTTGAACCAGTTGCAATCCTTCCATACTCTCTTGTGATCTTGTGGCTTGACATCACTGCTCCCAGTTTGACCTAATTAATGCGTATCCTCTGAGATAATGTTTACTGGGTGTCTGAGTTACAGTTTTCACCAAACAGAAACATTCCTTCACTTGGGGATTTTATGGTTTGATAATATAGCTTTGAGAAAGTTCCAGTATCTGCTTTGCTTTTGCTCCTTGAGGCCAGACTAAAGCCCAGACACTTGCATCTCTCTTCAGTGTAGAATGCCTCGCTGTTTTAAGGAAGGATGTAATTCCCCAGCTCCATGCTGTGGGATACATGGTTAAGTCACTAAGCCATTATGCTAGTTGAATGCAAGTGTCTGAAAGTTAATGGCAAACTACATTTCATCCAGTTCACATGCTTCTAGTTATGACCGGCTGGTGTTTGTAGGTCTTAACGCCAGTAAAGACATCCAAAACATAAAAATGTAACTGGATCAGAGAGCATTTGGCTTTCACTAGCTGTCAATTAGGAGGAAAATGATGGATTTTAGATGTCTCTGTGTATCTGTGTGTACAACTGCGTGTTCACTTCTTTTATTCTTCCCCAAGCTCTCTGCATCATAGCAATAAGATATGCTGTTTCAGAATGACTTTGGATGAAAAGTTCCCTAGACACCACCCTTTTGGCAAAGATTACCATGCTTGTAGGGTTTTAGCTTAGATAGTCTCTTCAATTGCAAATTAGTCTAGTTACCTCTCCCCTGAAGTAAATTTCATAATACGTTGATCTTAGCAGAATTATATATGGAGAAAAATAATGTAGAGCTTGTCTACATGAAGTTATTTACCAATATAGCTGTATCGACGCAGCTTTACTTCTATGGTCCAGTGTATAATTTCCCATGTGGATGCTTTTAATCAGGAATAAATGTAACCTAACTAGAAAAGGACCATCTTATATCGAAATAAGTGTTATAGCTATAGCGTTATTGTAGTCCACTTCAATGTTCTCTCCCAGCTGCAGACTTTCTAGCTAAAGACGTTAGCATTATGTCAGCTCTCAGCTCTCCATTGCTTCTGTGTGGGTGGAGGTGGGTGTCACCTCTGATTTCTCCTCTCAACAGTTTGCTTTCTAGCAAATTTTATAAAAATAGGTTTGGTTAGCATAAGCATTTTAGATCGTAATTTAATTTAAACTTGAAAATTGAAGGCAAAATAATGACTGTTAGAGGGACCGGGTTGCATGTTTAGGGATGGCTGCCATCTCGAACACGGCAGCAGCAGGAGGAGTGGGTTTCCCAGGACGACTCACTACATGTACAGCAGTTCTGTGCTGTGCCGCTTCAGGCAGGAAGGAGTGAGATCCTGAAATGTTAATCAAAGCTGATGGAATTAAGTGAACTGAAATGAAATTTTGTTCCCTTGTGTACCACCAGGTACTTTATGCTTAAAGGATCTCTTGAGATCTGTGTGCTGGATTTTACAAAATGGTTTATCAGACCATCCCACTAAAAATTAAGCATCAAAATGAAAATCTACTTCGGCAGTATTCATCTGCAACTTAGAGCTGAATGTGCAGTCTGAAATTTATGAGGCAGATTCTGGCCCTATCAGCTGACAGATAGAGGAGTGAGCATTCATTTGCCAGAAGAGCAAGTGTTCACAGTTGTTTTCTTTGTGGATTTATTCAGCACCATTTGTCATGAATTAATGATCAATTGTTAATTCAATATTTGCTTTTCCAGCTGCAATGATTAGATGCAGAAATCTGAAATAATAAGTCATGTGGCATTGTTTCTGTTGCCAATAAGATGAGCCTAACTTGAGTAATATTTGAACAACTCAAATAATTCAAATGAGCTTATGGAAACTGAATTTAAAATATTTTCCATGCATGTTCATATGCACAAGTTTAACAATTTGTTTTCTCAAATTGTCGTGACTGTATTCATGTGGAGGAATAATTATATGTGTAGTGCAAGCACAATAATCGTGCTCAATATTTTCCATTGTTCACCTTCCACAAAAAAATGTCACAAATTGAATACTTTATTTAAAATCTCCCTCTAATAAGAGGCAGGTAATCAAGACTCTGCTGTCATTTTTGTGATTGGCTTTTCAAACTGGAATGAGCTAAACCAATGCCCTATTGCACACTATGGGAGGGCTTTGAGGTCAGGATGAAAGACTGATAGTCTTTGTCCCAAAGAATAGTCAATAGCATGGATTTTACTTGAAGGTGGAATTGGCACGCACTGAGAGCATACACGGGCAATTCTGGTTGTGAATGTTTTTAGATTGGAAAAGTTGAGATTTAACTCTCTATTTGTCTGCCCATACTGTGATCTAGGAATTTGAAGTAACAAGTTGCAAGGCAAACACATAGGTGTTAGCTTGCTACCTACCTTTGAATACTCTTTAAAATAACTGCTGCAGAACCAGAATCAACAGTAACGCAAACGTAGCTGACAGAAAGAATTGGATGTAAATGATGGCTTAGTATAATTGATACCTGCCTGCCTGCTGTAAAAGGCTTGAGGGACACATGCATCTTGCTTTGATTTGGTATTCTGTAGTAGAGTCGTAAATGATGCGTAGCTAAGATTAGATTGGAGAATCTTGCAACTTCTTGCAACCTGATTTGCAGTTCCTAATGGCTGCCTCTGCAGTGACAGTCATGGCTGTGTAATTTACTGGGAGGTACATGATGTCCTCCCCACGGCCAGCTAGCCAGCTGTGTCTCAGACATACAGTGAAGGGGAAGAAGGTTAAATTGGGATACATTGTGTGTTTTGGTTGTTGCCTGACAAGAGTAATATTGGCGTGGCTGAAGTCTAAGGATATAAGGAGAGCAGAAACTTGAAGATGACATAGTATCTTCTGTTAGACCGGGTAAAGTAGTTGGAAAAAGCAGTAAAGCTTTCAGAACTAAGTATATCTGGATCTTGGTTATTTTGCAGGGCCCTCAGCACAACCAGTTGTTCCAGGGACAGTGATAATCTGCACAGCCTCTCATCCTGTTTTGAATTTTATGTTAGTGAAATGTCAGAACTCTTGTGGTTTTGTTGCTGTTTGTGTTTACATATCTCTAAGCAGAACCAGCATAAACCTAATGCTTTATGGCAAATTTTCACCAAGCTAGGGATCTGGATATGTAGACGGCAACAGTGAATCAAGCCCTGTGTACAAAATCCTTGTTAGCTCACCTTCTTCATGACTTTTAGGTACAGTGTCTTCATGTGAAACCTCAGCATGATCTTTCATGTAAGTTACACTTGCTTGTTTTGTGTTTCGTTTGGCTCTCACAAGATACTAATAACTCAAATTGTTAGGTAAGTTTTATTCAGCTTTGATTAAATGTTTATGCTTTGCTTGCTGGGAAAAAAACCAACAAAACAAGACACAAAAAAACCCCAATAACCACTCCCCCTCCAAAAAGAACCAAACAAAACCAACAACAAAATACCCCAAACAAACAAAAAATACCACAAAACCCAAAAACAACAAACCACTACTACTAGCAAAAGAGCATGTTATTTTCTGTTACAAATCAATGTAAATAATGTCTGTATGCTGGAGTCTTTGTGGGGATTATAGGATTGGATCTCTATGTATGCTGTTGTGTCTTTATTTGCTGTATTTTGGCCTGTCATCTTGATCTCACATGTTAACACTGATGTATAGCACACAAAGAAATATCAATTTCTGTGACTTTTAACTGTTCTATCTGGGGCTGTATGTGTAATTTCTGTGCAACATACCCTGGTAGATTTGCATATAAGCATTGAAGGGAAGAGTGGAAGTAATTTCAGTTGGGTGGAGCAGTATAATCCTGAATTGAAATTTTAATAACACTACTTGTTTGTTTTGGTGGGAGGGGGTTTCAGTTGGTTTTGTTTTGGTTTGGTTTGGTTTTTTGTTGTTTTCTTTTTTCTCCCTTCTACTATGCTTGCAATTTTCAGACAATTTGCAGACATACGGCTCTCAAAAGAATTGTTCGCACAGTTCCAGATCCTGTTGTCATTTAGTGGCTGGATTCAGTAAATTACACAATCAAGTCTCATAGACTATCAGTAAAATGCTAGTCACTTAGGATTATTTTGTGTATTTGGATTCATATAATAGTTACTTTTTACTAGGTGTTTCATGCAAACTCATAAGAGAACTAACCTCTGTGACATGCGGAACAGCAGTTTCATGCTATTCTGATCTAAAATGTTGGGAAAAGTAATGCAGTTACATACACTAGGGCTTCCTATAAGATATTGTGGAAAGTGATATGTGATTATTGGCATTCTTTGAAGCAATCAAGCTTAAACTTCTTTCAGCAAAGAAAACAAAAAAACAAGCTCAATGGAAATGGTACAAGATGCTGAAACATAAAGAGGAAAAAAACCTCTAAAGAAGTACACTTTCTAAAGATCTTTCATGTTTATGTTTCTTTTTTTTCCTTACTGTGAATAGAGCAGTATGAATGCAGGAACAGCAGGGCTCGTATGAAACCTTTCTAGGGGAGATTTGCACATGCAACGCAAACAGAATTTAGCTTTTAAAGTAGGCTTGTTTCCTCAAGTTCCTTATATGTTTATTCAAGTCATTCCTCACTGAAGCTCTCAAAAATTGTTAGGATCTTGGGTGAAGTGTTGCATATATAGTACCATTCAGAAGTCAAATTCACTCTTGGTTTATACCTGGCATATTTAGACTGCAGGGAATTTAATTGGAGATTTTGGTCAGTAACTGCCACATGTTCTGCACTGTTTTGATAATTAAATGATGTTTGGACTATAACAGGCAAATGAGTTTTAGTTATTTAAGAAATTACAGACTCTCAGCTGGGAATTTCATCCTCTGCGCCCCAAGCTGATATGGGATAATTGACCATGAGTAAATGCCTAGATTATTACAGTATAAGATTATACCTTGTAGGTTAAGCCATTTTTAATAAAGATGTTTTCAGTTTACACAGTTTGGACTGGGAATAAATGTAGTATTCTTTTGTCTCAGTTGAGGACGGAATTCTTTTCAGCCAGGACATTTTTAAACTTCCTGACTTGGTCGTTTCTATGTGTCTGGTCATTCCTGTAGAGTTTCTCCATACACTTATAGAAACAGTATTACATTTGTGGCTTTTTTGGTCTTGCAGGTGGTGAAGCAACCTACTTCTTTCTTCTTTCTTTCTCTCTGTCTCGCTCGCTCATTTTCTTTTCCTTCTTTGTTTTCTATCAGCTAACAAAAATGACATTAGCTGTTTATCCATGAGTCCGGCTAGGTCTTCCAGTCTTTCTTGCAAAAGCAGGTGGAATAGCCTGTGCAGAGCCACTCAAGGCTTTTCTGTGAGGGCCCTTTCCCCAATTGTAATGACAGTAAAATGGTTAATACCTAGAGGTTGATTCATTTTCTAATGAACATACAAGAGTTACTGTCATGACTGCCTCTTCTGACTGTGTCTGTAGGAAAGAGGGATGTTGGGAACCAGACTAAATTGAATACATCATCATCATGTTGTCTGTCTTTGTGAAGTCTTTAGGAAAGTGAACAGCACCAGGTCAGAGAGCTGTCCTGGCAGGCCAGGCGTAACCCATGGAACCACGAACTGGCTAATGTGGCTTCAAGACTGCAGGTCTGCTGACTGGAGTTGTCATAGACTATGGTCTCCAAAGATTGCGAAACCGAATAGTTGTTATGCGTGGTCAGTGTTCTGGTGTTTGAGTCTGAGTTGTTCCTAATAGAAATGGTTTGAAAAAGATCAAAAAAAGTCTTAGAGAACTGCAGTAACAACTCACAATTTCATAACTCTTTCCTGGTTTTCTTGTCATCTTCGATATGAATTGTCTGTGCCTGCCTGCCAATTTACGTATATAATGCTTGCTGCAGATAGAGAATTTTGAAATCAGTGCCCTTGTTCTGTTGTGCTTTAATTTACCTGTCACTTAAATGACTTTGCAGTTTGATATTTTATGTATATAGTCATTTTTCAGGTTTCACCAAATTTGTTTTTCCAGAAATACTGCACTTGGAGTATCACACCTCAAATGTGTCTGGTTTGTGGTTTATAGTCATATTGTGTTTTCTAATGTTTACATAGGAAGATATTAAACTCTTGTCTCTTTAGCTTTCTATTTTCACTTGCTTTTACCCTATTTAGGAAGCTTTTGCACACTTACAGATAATGAGACTGATTCCCCCAGTATGTTACTTCAGTTCTGCATGTGTGCAATACTCTGGATTAAATTGGAGCACTATCAGCAGAGGAGTGAACTGGTGGGCTTAGGATCTGCGTCTCATTTTAGGACACCTTTGTACTAGAGAGTCTTTCTTCTCACCCTCTTTGTATGTAAGCAGGTGAAATTAGTTATCAGTCATTCGAATTAAATTCCATATTCCATGTGGAATCACCTATTTCAGGTAGTGGCAATTTTATTTGTTCTATCAAATATGTAATGTTAACCTTCTGTAGTTAATGAGACCTACCTTTCTTCAAGTTTTTAGTGACAGGAATTTCTGAGGACTGGTCAATACATGCTGCCATTCAGAGGGACATAGGCTGAAAGAATGGACAGACAGGGACCTTATGAAATTAACTTAGGACCTGGGAGGGAAGAACCTTTGCAATGATACAAACTGGGCACCAGTTTGCTGGGAAGCAGCTCTGTGGAAAAGCTACTGGCAGCAACCTGAACATAAGCTGGCAGCAAAGGAGGCCAGCAGCAATCTGGGCTGTAGGAAGAGGAGCACAGCCAGGACATTAAGGAAAGAGATTATCCACCTTTTACTCAGATGCTGGTAGGCTGTGTCTAGATCACCGTGCCTAGTTTTGTCTCCTCCCCCTACAGACACCCAGTACAAGAAAGACATTGATTACTTTGAGTGAACTCAGCAAAGGGCAGCCAGGATGCTCAAGGGGTAGGAGCTCATGCCTTGTGCAGAGGGAGTGAGAGCTTGTTTTGCCTTAAGAGGTCAAGAAGGAACCTAGCAGCACCCTTCCAGTGCTTGCGAGTGTCTTCACAGTAGTGCACTATGGGAAGATGAGATGCAGTGAGCAGAGCAGCTCTGACTAGATAGAAAGAAAATAGATTTTTACTTTTTTAATTTTTATTTTTTTAATGTTGGGACAGTCAAAGATAGAACCAGGCTGCACAGAAGTCACATGGAAAAGACGAGGGGTAATGGACACAAGTTGCTTCTGGAGAGATTCCAACTGAACTCCAGAAGAATTTTTTTACCATGAGATCAATCAGACATTGGAACAATCTCCCAGGGGAAGTGGTAAATTCCCCTACACTGGTCAGTTTTAAGAGTCAGCTTGACAGGGTGCTGACTCAGCTCATTTAAACTACACTTTTACCTTGAGAGGTTGGACTGGATAATCCTTGTGGTCCCTTCCAACCTGGTATTCTATGAGTCTGTGATTTAATAAAGTAATTCTTTAGAAAAAATACTGAAACACTTTTTAGAACATACAGACAATCTCACTGAGTTTGCTGACACCTTTTTATTTTAATATGTTACTTTGAAAATCTTTATAGGGTTTTAGAAGTGCAGACATTTCTAATAAATACATACAGTATAAATCCATCAAATACCTTTGTAATTGAGTGGAAGATATAAAAAGCAGCAATAAGGCAGCCCTCCTCTGTACATGAGGAAAGAACTCAAGTGTAGCCTAAAGCACTTAGTGCAAAATGCTCATAGAAGTTGATGAAGACACCCTCCACAAAATGACACTGCCCAGCAGGATGAGCAGTGATCGGGGTGAATCATCTGAGTGGTCAGACAAAGCAGAGAACTGTTTGAACCAGAGTTTGTTTCTGGTATTAATACAGTACTGAGCTTCTACTGAGATGCCTTCAACTAATACACCTGTACTTAACTATATGACTGCAAAAAGGATGTAAAATACTTCTATTTTAGAAGAGTAGGAATTTGCTGGTGTGAATTATAACAAGATTATTATATATGGAATGGAGTGCTACACAGAATAATTATTTTCCATGTAGGGTTCATTTCCCCTTCTGTTTTGGAGCTGAGGTGTAATAGGTCCTGATTTGCATAAACATGAATATTTGACTGAAATCACTTTTCTGGAATCATGTCATAATAAGCAGGAAAGGAAACAAGCTACATTTTACAAGATAATTTTTTTCCTGACTCATGTGCATGTTATTCTAACTACTGAATATACTTGAAAATATTTCCATTAACAGCAAGCCATTGCAACATGTTATGTTCTTTTAAGAAGTGCATCAAGAAGATAAATTGCATGAGTGACATGGGTACCACTTTTTCCAACAATAACAAAAACACAGGAGAAATTTTCACTTCACATGCTATTTCTGTCCATAAAATTTTAAGTCAGTCTTCCATCATTTTCCTTTTACCTTTTTTTGCAATTTGCAAACCTTCCTCATTTTGATGTCTGAAGCTAGTCTGTATTACTCCCTCTTCTGTATTACCCTTTACAGAATCCTTTCTGATCTCCTGATTACCACAATTTTCTTTGTTATTCTATTATACATGCCACTTCTACGATTGTCTTTTCCTCCAATTACAATATCGGGGCTTCTTCTTACTGGCATTTTGTGATTGACCATCACACTTGTCATTTGTAAGCTTCTGTAATTACTAACCATTCCCTAGTGTTTCATTTGCTCCCTAATTTTGTTGACTATTTTTTCATCAATGCACAGAGTTTCTGTTTGCTCTCACTTCATTAGTTCCGAAATCTTTCCAATTTTGAACTCTATTATTTGAGCTACATCAAGGCTACTAGTGCTTGCTGTACTTACCCCTTACCTTTCACATTCTGTAGACGCAACAGCATTTATATCCTCTGTTATTTGTGTGACAACAGGAACCTGTACTTATAGTGGTATTTATGCAGCCACCATTCCTTAATGATCGTCTGCTGTGTTCCCTTTTTATTTTATTTTATGTTGAAATCATGCTCTTGAGATACTTGTATTAGGTGGGTGAACGCCAGAATTCTGTCTAGTGATGACTTGTGCCATGGTCCTCTTCCTTTTTCCTAAAGCAAAAACTTCAAACTAGCAAAATGATAGCTTTAATTCTGTCACAGTCTAAAATCAGGTTGTATTTTCTTTATATGCCATGTATCGCAGCATAGTGCTCAAACCACTGTTTAGCTTTGTGCTGTTGCTGTGTTTATAGAGGTTTTAGAAGGGAAGCAGCAGATTCAGAAGTAAGATAAACAAAAGCTGAGACCTTGCCGTAGGCGTACTGATTATTTAAAACAGACAAGGAGAGGTCATCTGTTTTAAGGTTCAAGAACTTCTTTGACTAGATTTTTGCCTATCATGGAAACTTTATGTTTGTTTCAAGGATGAGACAGTTTAAAATAATTATTTTTCTTGTGCATATGCAGGATAGGAAAAGGATACTCGAAGTCCTCAGTTGGCCCAGATCAGTTATCTCTCGTATGTGATAACAGTGTGCTATGATTGAGACACATACTTTATATATATAATGTCTTTTCTGTTTGTCAGCAGCTTTTGTTTCCCTGACTCTATTTTTACCATGATTTTCCCTATAGATTTTTTCAGTGTATCTTCTTTAATGATATTGTTACTACTAAAAAAAGAAATTCGAAGGGAGTTGAAATTTCAAGCCCACTTGAAAATGAATTTAGAATTGAAGAACAGTTGTATGTATTTTCCTTTACCTTTACGCTGAACTCAGTTCACTTATATGGATGAGGCTATGGTAGTGTTCCAGTCTTGGTCCTTTGTGCAGAGCCCTCTCTTCCAGGTGCTGTCACAGTATCCAAAGAAGCTGGTTTGCTCCAGGAGGGTTTCTGATGGGTCATTTCTGTTGGTTGTCCATCACTTTTGTAGCCTCTTTAATGAGTCCATAGTACAGAACTGCAAAATAATAAAACTTTGTTTCAAAAATAATGACATCTCATATTAATCTCTAACATAATCCCACTCTTTTGGTAGTCTAAATGTGTTCTGTTCTGCTAGATCATTGTTAAAACTGTTTGAATCCTATTTAAACGTCTTGATATTGCATCAGTAAAGCATATTTACAGTTGTGTTCTCCTTTGATTGCTCTCACTTTTTTTGAAGTGTGTGACATGATGTGTTATGAGATTGTACCTGGGGAGATACAGTTCGTTGTAGCGACCATAGAGCTTAGCAAATGTCACATGTGAAGAGGTATTGGCCTACCTACAATTACAGCTTGTGCCTACTTAGCATATTTCTAGGGGGTTTTCTGTGTTTATTACAGCAAACTTTTCTCATTTTTTCAGCTGTCATAATCTATTTTTTGGTCAGTCCAAAAGTGAGGTTTTGTTTGGTTTTGTTGTTCTTTTTAAAAACAATTATTTTAATGCATAGAGTTCTGTGTAGTATGTTTCTTATTTAGTTCATAACTGAATGCTTGGCAAAAGTAGTAATTTTAGTAACCTGAACAATAATAAAGAAATCACCAGAAACTTGCACTGTGGCAGTTATTTTGCATGAAAGAATGAGTGAGCACAGAATCAAAAGAGAGAATGCTCATCAATTATGTGCTTTGTGCTACTGCAACTCAGCCTGGTCTGTACAACTCCCATCTCCTGAAATATTGTTATTCCGTTGCTATCCTCTCTGATTCTTCTTTTTTTCCCTGTGCATAATTATCTCATAGTATCTGATATTCCATCTCTTTGCTCTTTCTTGCATGCAGAACATGTTTCCCACAATCTGTTCACTTCTCCCTGAGTGTCTTTCTTAAAGGAATCAGTTTACATTGACACTGAGTAGACAGTGGAAGAGTCCTGCTGGGCGCCCTCACTATAACCTGATTTCCTCCCTATTTGTTCCATGGGAAATGGTTACCTGCAGTGTTTAAACACACTTGTAGACTGCTGATTCAGAACTAAACAACTTAAAAAGCATACAGAAATGAGATTTGCAGGATCATTTGGAACATTCAGGCTTTTGCTGAAAGCGTTTTCAGACAGCAGTAGCTGTAGTTATTCTCACAGAGTGGCAGAAAGTTCAGAGCAGAGAAATTAAATCCTTGGTTTTCCTAGTCATGCCTTAGTATTGTCTCTGTGTGTTTATTCAAATTGAATTAATTATATCTCTGTCTCCTGTCAGTTGTATTTTGTCTACCTTCAGTGTGTTTTTCTTGACCAGATGGTTTCAAATATTAATTTTAAATACTTCTCCGGATCTGGGTATCTCAGTGGTTTTTGCAGGAGCTGTGGAGCAGCTGACAGTTCTGGGTCTAGCTCAGGTAGGCAAAAGTCATTCTTCATGTAAAAGACAAACAAGCAAAAAGCCCCCCACTAACTGGCATTTAGCAGCCTGTGATAAATAATTTTTTACTTTCTTAGTAAAGAATCCTGAAAGAAAGCTATATACACAAGTGATTTACTGTTGATATTAATCTGAATTTAGGTTAACAGGATCATTTTTGCAAAGCTGGTGTGCTGTAGTCTTTGAAATAATGGTTAGTTCATCCCACCATAGAATAGGACTGTACTACAGAGGTACAATAAGTGATCTTTGTCCAAATTTTAATTTAATTTAAGATTTTGAAATATCTCAGGATGAAAGGTATGACATAAATATAAAATATTGTGTGCTCTTATAAGTCTTGTAGCTGGGGTGTCTTAGAAACCCCTTGAAAAAATAGCAGAGTTCAGTTAGTCAGGTGTAAAAGCTTCAGAAATGTGCCATTTTGGCAGGATAAATAGGTTGTGAGTGTTAACTAACTGAAGTAGTGAGCCCTTTTCTGGATTTGTATTATTTAATAAACTAGTATATTTGCCTAATCAATAATATCAGGAATGTGTTCCTTGTGCAAGATGTAAATATACATCAAGAATTACTCCTGTCAATTATCTAGCTTTGAATGTGGTATACAAACATTACTGAGACACAATTAAATGACCCTTCCAGCTCTGATATGCCCTATTTAAATCCACATAAGCACAGCAGAAGTCAAAATGGATCCGAAAGCAAACTGAGAGAGAGGAGAAACAGAGCTGCAACTCTCTCTTTAATGTTGAAGAACAGATATTTGCCTGGACATGTGCTTGACATATTTGTTCAGCTGAAGAGCAACCAGTGCTTTATCCAATAAGGTATTACAGCTTTATTTCAAGAGAGCTATTTATCAAAAGAGATGCGCTCTGTAATCCATCTGGTTTTCAGCATCCTGACATTTTAGTACTTTCCACTGATTCTCAGTGCTTATTTGTCACTCATTGAGGAATTTGGTCCTGATCCTTGCAGCCATCACCTGTTCTGTTGCTCTTTAGCTACTATACGATTTCCTTACATGGCCCACCAAGATGTCAGTGCTTTTTTTTTTTTTCTTCTATTAAAAAGTCATAAAGTCAACATGGAACGTATTGGAACCTGAAAGAGCCTGTCTACCTCTTCCTTTTGCAGCAAATACCTCCCAGCAGGGCTTAGTAACTTGAGCTTAATGTCACTGCGATGTGGCTTTTCCTCAGCTGACAACCAGTGAGTTCACGTCCCTCTGCAAAAGACTGCAGACACGTCTAACGACGACTTTATGGAGGTATTTAGCCTTACAGATTTGAAGCTTTGTGGTGTCATTTGGCAGAGCTCTTTCCTCCCCAGGAAGGTTTCCATCTCTAATTAGGATTGTACGTACTTGTACTTGAGACTGCACAGCAGAATGGAAAAATAAGGGGGAAAAAACCAATGATCGCAGAAAAATTATATCCATGCTTCTTTCTTTCTCTTAATTTGAATCCATTAAGTTTTCAGTGATTTTAGAGGCTTTTTGTGCTCTCGTGCTCTCTTGAATTCTAGGCTTCCCTATGCTTTTACACTCTTT
>NW_010169682.1:63847-103122 GCF_000695765.1 Mesitornis unicolor
CAGAAAATTTGAATTCCTGGAAGGAATTTTTGATAGCATTAAAAGCACCCACAGAGGAAATGGGTTTGTGCATCTGTTCCCTACCTTACATATACTGAAAGGCTGGAAGTTCTTAACTTATAAAAGCTACTTTTTCAGATAAATTTCACTATAAACAGTACATCTCTCGTAATGAATACTAGTGCAAATGTCTGTCTGAAGTGTTCTGTGGAGGCATTACATCTGCGGCAGCTGTGGTGCATTATGGATCCAGAGCCTTTGTCATGCTCTTGGAAGGAACAGATGTACAGCTGATGTACAGCTCAATCTATGTGCCTTCATAACACAGAGAAACTTCATTTAGGACTTTTCAGATATACATGCATTAACAGGAAAAATGTTCTATTATTGTAATATATGGCAGAAATAACGGCATTACCAAGCTATCATTTTTCACCTGTAACAAAGGATTTTGAGGAATTGAGGATGAGTTCTGAATATGAAGAAGCAACTGAATATTAGCATAAAATAAAAGGGAAACCTTTCTTCAGATTACTCCATTTGTTTATGTATTAAAAAGAGGGATTTCTCAGTGTGAATTACAGAAATAATCTTACAGAGAATAATACAAAAATTGACAAGTGATACTGTTTGGGTTAAACTGTGCATCTAAACTAATGTGTGTCTCTGAACACTGAGAGCCCCCTTTGAGTTTGTTATACTTGCGTTGGATTTCATATAGCAGTCTCAGCATACAGCCTTTACGGGATTTGGCCATTCGTGGCCCTTTAAAAACTGGTTTTGATGAATTCTTCTAAATGATATCAAATTTTGCCTCTTGGCAAAACACTTTGTAAAGTGTTGCTGCTGGTATAATAGATCTTCTTGCTAAAAAAGCATAGTAAGCAAGGTATTCAGGAAATGATGGTTGCTGTCAGAGTCTGTCTGGCAAAACAAACCAGAGCAAAAAATGCCGGTGGTAAAAAGGATATTCCAGACTACTGTGAGATGGCTTATTGCCTGTAACTTCTGTATAGGTGTGGATTCAGGAAATTATTTATAAACTAGGACTGTATTTTTGCCTTGGGAAACTCAATCTGGCAGAACATTCTGTGGAGTACAGAGATTCTAAAGAGTGATAACTAATCTGTTATTTATTAGAATTTAAAATTCTATCATTATTTTTATTTCTTGAAACTTCGGAAACAATTTCCGTATTGTTTCTCTATTTCTTGTTTTCATATAGAATAATTCACCCTTGAGATATTCATTGTCACTTCTTTTATGTAGAATAATAACACATTGTATCTCAAAATAACCTAGACAAAAATGGGATTTAAAACGGGCCGTATAAGTATATGAGGGTTTGAGTCAGATCTTGAAGAAATGGAAATTAGTTCTTTATATCTGCAACATAAAGACATGCCTGGAAAGTGGAAAATTACCATCCTTTGGAAGTCATTCAGCGCACAGTTGAATATGGCCCTCTCTCAACCTGACTTATTACACCGTTTTAGATCCACGTCCTATGGGATGCATGGGCTAGTACAAATTTTACACATCCCAATCCCAACAGCTTCCCTTTGAGCATGCCAAAAGTACACAGTATGTACAGATGAAATGCCAGAACTAAACTTTGGAAGTAACAAATGTGAATAAATAAAAATAAAGCCTATCACCAAACATAAACTAAATAATAGATAAAAATAAGTTAAAGTAGACTTCAAAAATGTGTCAAATAAGACTCTGGTGTTACACAGTTATCTAGGGATCTAACACATCTTGACAGAGTGTATCAGTCTATGTACACAAAGCCAAACATTTTATTAAAACAAAATATATCAGTTTTTAAAACACGCTATGTATTCTGTTTCCTGAAGAACCTTTAGAGAAAGATGTTCACTGAATTTCTGTGCAAGCTGACAAAAGATTGGAGATAACAAAGCCGAAATACAATTTTCAACAGGTTAGGCTTAGTTTGATCAATAGTGCACTCTAGTACACTGCTTCTATAGCAATGCATCTATATTCATATGTCAAACAAATGCACATTTATGTATCATTAGGAAAATGCCATTTGGTGAGTTTAATGAAGTATTGTATTAGTATTTCTGTATATATATATATATTTTTTACTGTATGAAAATCACACTAAGAAACTCAGAAAAATGCCCACTATAGAGAGAGATTTTAGACTTTATGAACAGACCGCAAGACATGTCTTCATGGAACAAAATTATATTGGTTATCAAATGGGGGAATATTCTATGTTGTCAGGCATTGACAAAGCAAGTTGTTGTTATGACGCGTTTATCTCCACAAGTTATCAGTGTGCAATGCATACACTTTTGTCCCTAGTGTGAATATCACTATAAAAGACAACATGGAAGCCTAAATGCTCTTCATTGCCATTTGTGCTTCTTGCTGCTGGTTCTTTGTTAATATGTGCATGCTGATTCTTATGTCTTTGCTCAGTGTAAGCTTGACTGGAAGACTACTGGAAAGATGAAAACTCCTAATGCTTTCTCTGATTTCTCTTCTGCGGCAGCAGAATGCCACTGGAGTGCCCATGCCAACTGGAGAGCCTAGCCACCACATGTAGTTGGACACTAAGCTGTGCAGAAGCGTCTTACACATGAGACAGTAACTAGTGGTTGTGAAATACTAAAAATAACCAAATATGCATTCCTCTGCTGACAGCAAAACAATTTTAACAGTAGTTTGAAGTAGTCTGACCTGGTACTGAAGAGAAAGGGACTACATACCTGAAGAATAACCAGTTCATAAATAAGAAATAGCAGCTGAGCAAGTTAGAGCAGTATCTTGAGCCCATTCAAACCTTTTGTTCCTGCAATCAGTGCTGTGCAGTGAAAACAAGATTTTAGAATAGAATTATCTTTAGATAGGCAATTCTAGTGATGAATCTGATTGAAGGCTTCATTCTGCTGCAAAACAGCAGTGACTGATGGCAGGTGGACCAGGCTGTGACTATTCCTCATAAATACTAAAACATTCTTTTGTGAAGTTCAAGGAAATAGGCAGCAGCAAGACTATTTGTATCAGTGAGGTTCAGATAATCTTTTTCTCTGAATAAAGTATTCCATTTATAGACATGGAAAATAAAGTTTTGCAAACAAGAGATGTATAAATATACATCAGAAAGCTTGCATTCACATTCAACCTTTCAAACTTCCTCCTCCATTTATTTTGGGATCTGTGTGATTATCTCTTCAGACCTTGTTTGATATAATAGTGTGGTCTGCAGCAGCTGCTATAGATGCATTTCCCCAGCATTAATTTTACTGGATAAAATAAGATCTGGCAATGTGGTGACTAGTTAATTGAACTATATAACCTTTTCTGGAATTTGTGACTCCACACCAATGAACAATATAATTCATCTCAGACTTTTTATTAAAGTCGTCAGTAAAATTGTAAGGCAACAGTGGTATATTAGAATGCAGAGAGTACTGTGTAACCAAGAAAGCCACCTCTCCAGTGGGCCTTTAATAAAATAAACGTTTTCTGATAGTGCAGTACTTATTTTTAGCTTATTCCTGTTTCAGGTCAGAAATATTGCATCTAGAACAATTCAGAAAGCTGTAAAATGTATTCGAGGAGAGGAGGAGGAGTAGAAGGGAAAAGGTCATGAAGAGATTTAAATGTTAAAGTAAAAATTTAGAGATCTGTGTGATTGTTGCATACCATGACATTGTGATCAGTGGAGTACAGTGGAAATACTGAATTTAGAAAGAATAAACTGCCTAACAGCATGCTCCTGAGCCATTTGTTACTTCCTAATTAAAGCTTGTGAAAGGGCAGTTTATAGACAATTATAATAAGCTCTGTGTGGGAGATGCCAGAGTGTAAATCAGACTCTTTACAGCAGTGAAGCTTTAAACATCTCTAATGACAAGTGGTGGTAGGTAGTTGATACAAAAAGACTGTTTTGACAACATGATTGATTGAGATCTTGAAATATATAAGCAAACAAAAAGTGTGAATTCTGCAGGAAACCAAAACTGCATGCTGTAAAGCATATAAAGAGAGAGAGGGGAGGCTTGGGGCAAAGAAAGTTTAAAGCCTTATTTGAAAATAAAAAGTCATACTTAAGCAAACAAGCAGTTGCTACTCAAATCAGGATTTATCTTAAAAGTTTAAAAGCAGTTGTATTAAAGGGTACACCTTGCATCTGGAGGTATCACATACAGGTAGGACTTTCAGATTCATCCATTTTTGGCCAGTCTGTGTTTTCCAGTTGATTAAAGTGGGAGCACAAATAGGTCAATGTTAAGTGCTTTTTCGTACACTCCCTTCTATGGAGACACAGCCAAGTACATTCTGTGGCACGCTGCTTATATCGGCACTTGGTTCCAAAATGCCATTGGGGACAGAAGGGTAAGAGCAGGATATTTTAGATTACTCTGAGTTTCAGTTTGGCCTTTGAAAGAATTGAGAAGCAGACACAGCAGAGAATCACTCTCCCCAGTCAAGGTTCTCTACACTCATCTCTTTCACCACATTAGCAAAATACACATATAATTAGCAGGAGAGCCTCTGTCAGTGGAGGGGTGCGTGTAATTCTGTTAAGGTCACTGTGTTCCCTTGTGTTCTGTTTGCACTTCAATATCTGTTTTGTCTTTATTCCACCAATATGTTTAGTAATCTTAACAGATTTTTGTTTTCCTACCTTTGCTACATGAGTCACTGCAATAGTTTGTGACATCCTGTGCAGATCATTCAATGAAATGAGAAACATGCTTCTCACTACACCTGCACATAGCCTGAGAGTTTAGGTAATAACAAATATAATTTCTGCAGAACCCAAAAACTGCTACCTGGCTGTTGGATGCAAAACTTTTATCATCCGTGTCTGTCATATCAGTTACAAGCTGCTAATAAAGTTCTTGTGGCTTGTATTCTTTACTCTGCAAAGGTCTTATCCATGCTTCATTTTCTGCTAACCTGGAACAAAATTTCGAAGATAGTAAGGGATTCATTCTCATTAAGGATGGGTCCAAACCCAGAAGCTTTGAGTTTGCAGGAACTTTACACAAGTTGAGCTCTGAATACACATTTTGTGAACTAGATCTCACTGGAGGCTTCTCTAGGTTCTCCATAGTTGTTCCTGAAATCAAACCCATGTGTCTTAGATAGGCTTGGAAAAACACTATTCACCATGGCTGTCTGAAAGGGGAAATATTCACGCAAGGAGAAGGAGCTGGCAGTACTTGACTTTCCCAAGGGTATATTTGTCGACCTGCTTCAGTTTCCCAAATACTCATGTTTTATTTTCATTTACAAAAGGCTAGCAGAATAGAAGTTATACAAATTTAGATTTATTTAGACACACAATTGACCGAAATACAAAATTGGTAAGATCTGATCAGCACTTTCACTGCCACAGGATCAGATCATTCCTTAACTTCTGTCTTTCCATGGTACAGCATCAAGGATTTAGTCACTGAAATAAAGGTGAGCAATTCTCTATTAGAAAATAGTTTGTTTATGCAATATTCACTATCTAGAATTATTTAAAACAAAAGGTCATGATGGCAAACATTGTCAAGGGTTTTCAGAAAGGAGGGAGGTTTTTTGCAGCTATTGTGCAGGCTAGTATAACCTAAGGAGACAAGTATTGCGGCTGATCAAGAAACAAGGTGGAATTTATACCCACCCATCTGCCACAGAGGACTATTTGGCTGTGGCTGTTTGTATGATGGATGAGGAATTTGATTTTACCTTTTTCAGATACATGTGCAAAAATTAGTGAGTGGGTGCTATATGTTGCACTCGGCTCTGTGTTGGCTTCTGCAGCCTAAGAGTTGACGCAGTTTAAGAAACTGAGTCAGAACAGAGGAAAGAACATGAGAAATTATCTTGATTTTCCTTGTCGCTATTTTTCTAGCCTGTTTACCTAATGTAAACCCATACGTTAAAGTGGCACAACTGTGGCATCCAAATCACATGTGGTACATTTTAGAGCTCTGCACAATTTTCACAGAGGTTAACAGGTAGAGCACAAACATGCCAAATTACTGAGCATCTTGTAGATGTTGTGTAGAAGGAGGTAACAGGATGGAGGGTGTTTGATATCAGCCATTTAAGTTCCACTTCCAATAGCTGAATGAGCCTGCTTGATTTTTATTTCCAACTGTTAATACCTTTTCTCATTTCATCCCTCATAATCCCTTCACACCCCCATCCCTAACATTGCAGTAACTCTGGCACAGGCAAACTGGTCAAGCAATCAGTAGAAGCTGTAGAGACTGAGAGGTACAAAAGGGACACTGAAGTGTCTGGTTTCTTTGGAAGGGACTCTCCTAGCTCTAGATTAAAACCTGTCAAATACTTCCCACTGTTTTACATGCTGGCTGAAACAGCTTTCTACATACCTTTAGCTGTCTTTGTTTTGGGTCTGTAGTTGAATCTGTTCAGCTGTTGAGTTTAGTAAAAAGAGAGAAGTTGCTGAAGAGTTGGTAACTCCATTTAACCTTCTGTGAGATAATGGCTGTGGGGTGTCTCAAAGCATCTAGATTGTCCTTCAGATACCGATAATGTTAAGAAAATAGGTTTTTCATTAAATACAGTGGCTGGCTTTTCTTTTCAAGAGGGAAGTCTTTTTTGTGCTGTGTCATTGTTGTTATTAAAGGTTTGACCATCGTGCATAGTGTATGGCTATAATGTCTCAGTGGAGAAGCAGTCTGCTTTTCTGCTGTGATATCACTGTGTCCATCCAAGATGGTTTTTTCTCTACATTCTGTTCTTTTGCTATTGCTTGCCAGTATTCGTAAATATGCGTTATCAGCTGAACCTCTCCAAATTTGCCTGGCAGAATATATCTTTCTTTTTCCAAAGGTCTCTATTTAATATGAACTGCACTCCAATAATTTCTAGCACCTGTTCACTGCTTACAAGGTGCATCAACAGCAATTTTAGAATTCTTCAGCAGTGTGACAGCTTGAAATTGTCATTGCTTTATGAACACTAGATATGCTGAAATCATGTTAGTGCAGTTGTCATTTTTCTTTGCACTCAAACGTTAGATATGTTTTTGTGAGTTGAGATGGGTGGTAAACATTTCTAGGAAATGGAAGGGGTCTTCTGCGTGGGGCATATGTGAATGGATATCCATAGCAAGGAGAATGCTTTTTGAAGTGATAGATATGGACGCTTCATCTTAGCACACAGATGTCGCTGCCACATGAAGGACTTTTCGAAGCACTTAAGTTCATTATAAAAAGTGGAATAACATTACTAGCAGGGAATGACAGCAAATAATGATTTTGGCTTAATATACGTAGCACTAAGGAGAGAGAGACTTTCACTCAAAACTAAAATGGAGGTATAAATTATGTGATACTCCACAGAGGTAACATTCGAATAACTTTATTGTTTTAGTGTGTCACATTAGGAGTATCTTAATGTAATTAGATGAATGAAGTGTGTATGTTCTCGCGTGTATGGTTCCAGGGATGATTATGTTCCAACATCTCCATGGTAGATGGCTCAAAGCTTTAGGTATTGATTTTTTATCCACATGTTCATTGGCACATTCTAGATAATGTTGGAAGGACTTTTGTTTGTTTTTAGCCATTTGTATTGGTAGTTTAAAGAGCCCCAGAACAGTCCATGATCTCACTGTTTAGAGTGCTACAAGCACTACAGCAAAACCTCTGCTGAGTGACCCAGGGATTTCCTACCTCTCTGTGTGACAAGTTAAGCGGTGAATTCTTGGAGATGGAGCAGACAATAAAATGGAAGTGGTTGTGGTGAGGGGAATCAAGCTTATCCACCCAGTTATTTGAACTTTGCAAGATTTTCAGTACACATTTTAGAAAGGGCTGTTTTAAGGATTAACTAAATGGCAAAAAATCCCGTTATTTGGTTTGTTCAAGCAGTGCCGTGCCCACTGATTTCAGCAGAATCTGATGCAAGTACAGAGCTCTGCACTGGAATGAAACTGGTAATGGCTGGTACTGCAGTGTGATGGCTCATTCATGTATGGGAAGTGAACGAGGGGATGTGATGGTGAGGGAAACCACAATGACAGTATTAGCTCTGTGTTTCATGTCAGCAGCAGAAGAGAAATGAGATGATCTCTTGCTTCTGGATTGGGTTAAGTTGTGGATATCCACATAGTATTTTGGCAGGAGACTGTGGAAAATCTAGACTACTTCAGGACTTTAAGGTTTCACTTCTCATAACTAAACAAAGATAAATTCTAACATTATTTTAACATTTACCTGATTTTTAGAAATAACTATATAGACTAATTATGAATACTCTTCAGAATACTGATATCAAAATAGTTTCTTGTTTCCATTTTATATCAGGCATGATAAAGAATCTGAGAATGTATTTTGGGGAAATAAGTGCTTTTGAAGACTGGCTAAGCAGTAAAAGATTAATCAGTGTTGTTATGATGAGACTAAGATGGTTTACGATTGTGTTTAATTTTTTAGAAAAGTTTTTAGACTTCAGTTCTGTACCTGTAGTTAAACTAATACTACAGCACCCTGTTCTGTATCTGTAAAACTTAAACCCCGTAGTTATACAAAAGCTGCATAATATTAATTTAGATTGACTATTTTTTGTACAGATTATGTCACTATCCATAGTTACTTTATGTACAAATTAATACACCTCTCTGTGTTAAGGTTTTCTGTAGCACAGTCAAGTAGAATCCAAAAATAATCTAAGAAACCATTACTTCAGTTTCTTAAGCAGACAGTTCGGGTCTTAATTGACAGGCCATCACAGTCAACTTGTAGGGTGACTTCTGCTAGTATGGTAATGATAGAAGATTAATTTCTTGTTTTTACAGTTAAATTACTCTGGCTCTAGTTCTCTCCTGACTTCTGTGACTTGCATGAATGACACACCCAATGCTCATGAATCCTAAATAACTCTCTTTTACTGACCTGTCATCCAGTTTCTTGAGCTATCACTTTGAAATAATTTGTTTGCTACTTTGTCACTATCTGAATGTTACCATCTTTATAGCTGACCTTATCATCTACTTCCTCTACCTTTATCTCTGCAGTGTTGATCCAGTTATTCCTTATTGTCTATCTTGTAAATATTATGTTAACTTTGACATTTATAATGGTTAGGTTTTCTTTCCTCCATTCTATTCATGTCTTACCCTGGAATCTATGTATTGACTTAATTCTATTACTTCAACCTGAGTTTCTTTGCTCCCCCTATGGATGTGCAGTGTTCTTTCCTCCTTTTGTTCTCACCCCTTCCATAGATTCCTCAGTACTGTTCATCAGTGAAAATTGTCTTCTCATTCTTACAACTTCTGTTGTGCTATTTCACTTGATCTATTCATCCCTCTGCCTAATGTGACCTTTATTTCTTTATCTTAAACTGTCTCTGAGATCATTAGTTCATATCTGGAACAATCTTTCTTTCTTGTTTACAGAGTAACTTCTTTGTTTTCCATTAAATTCTTCCATAAATTCTGCTTAGAAATCAGGCCCATTGAAATTAGTAAAGACACTCAAGCAACTTTTTTTACAGCAAGTCTTAAGCAGTCCTTTACCTTTCCCTTATCAATAGTCCAGATAGTGTCATTTAAACTAATGTCCATTATCAAATTGCCATTTTTTTGTTCTATATGGTAGCTTATAAAGTCTTTGAAGAACAGTTTCTGTTTCAGTCTATTCATAAATATATTCATAAACAATAAACATGGAAATAGCCAAATTTCATCATGAAAATTGTCTTTCAACACTAAAGAAGAAGTTATTTCATTATGTTAAAGGATTTTATGTCCATTTAAATGGACACAAAGTGAAGAGAATGAGGAAAAGAAGGAAAATAAAGTCAATATAAAGTCAATTGACTTTAAGATCAGGTTATATCACTCACTGTTCTACTCTGATGTTATTGGTAACAAATTAAACTGGTTTGGTTTTTTTCCCCCTATGATAAGTCTGTCTTTTCCCCATGACCATTAAGTGGTGAGGAAAATCCTCCCAGTCCTTATTTTGTCTAGCCCCCTTTTTGTGGCACCGTGGTGCTCAGTTGCCCACTGGGCTTAAACCGCGACACATATTGTATTTAAGTACTTAGAGATTAAATACTGATTCTTTTTGAGAACTAAACCAGTACATTTAGGACTATTGTAACCTATTTTATATGTATTTTTCCATCTGCCAGTGCAGCTGTGACAGTGGAGCCGAATGACATTCTTGCACTTTGTGTTCTGCATGTGCTCTGTAACTCTGTTTATCTCTAAACCTCTTTGTTCTGTGCCATTCTTCACTCTCTCTGTTCTGCACACTCTTGATCTTTCTTCAGTTTATCATTCCTTGCACTCTAGTATATATTATCATGTACAATATCCTTCCAAGTTTATTCCTCACATATGCTGGGATTGCTACTGCTGTCTTTCTGCAGTCTTTTGCAACAGACTTGATTCGTGCCCTAGACCTTTTATTAAAACTTCTCTTTTATTTCTGTTTTCTTGAAGCCATCAGTATTCCTTCTAACAAGCAGGCTTTTGTAGCTAGTACTATTTGACTTCACCTAGCACCCAGGTCATTCTCTCTGTGTCCACTACCAACATATCTGTCTGTTAGTATTTATGGTAAATGCCTTTTCATTCTGAAAAATTTCTCATCTGCCTACCATTTTGTTTTGCATAAACTACTGATTTCCCATGCATATCCTCCTGGTTTCTCTTTGGGTTGTAGTTTAAAATGCCAACCCCTGCTGATGTCTGCAGTCACGGCTTCTGTTACCCTTCCAGAGAAGGGAAACCTGAAATCTTTGGAGTCCCAGAGCAGTTATGCTGCAGCTTGTTGTGGGGGGAGCCTTGGGGAGATGCTGGCGGAGATCTTTGCTGCAGTAAACTTGAATTCCAGAGCTTGTGGATGGGTTGTTTGAGAAGCAGGGCATGGCCAGAGTCATTTCCCAGGAACAGATCTGCTTGAAGATTTCCCTCTTAAAGGAATTAATTTTTTTTGGTGAAACTTGAACCATTAAACACCAGAATGTGTTGCTTTGTAAAGCCCAGAAGAGTTCAGCAAAAAGTGACTTAAAATGTGACTGCTCACAGCTTTTGCATGGAAGACATGAAGTCATGGTGCTTCCTCCTGTGCTGAGCACTGCAGCTGAAGGACAGTGTGTTTGGCTCCGGGTCCTTTGCTCAGTGGGCTGCATTGCTGTAAGAAGTATGCAGTGACTGCTGTGCAGCCCACACAAACACCCAAATGTGTCAGAATGCAGTTCGCCAGGTTGGGATTTTGAGAGGTAACCCTGAAGATTCAGTGGCATTTAAGAAGCTGGGCAGGGACATGGGCTTCTAAGCTTTGAAGAGAAAACCAGTTCCTTGGTATTCCCCATGCAAAGATAGTCAAAGAAGGCGATCATTTTATGCTCATTTATGCGTGATGTATCTCTGCACATCTTTGTAGAGGAATCTTCTAAGAAAATAATGCATGTGGCAATAAGCCAGCCAGGGGAGCAGCCAGAGGAAAAGTAACTGAAGCGTTTTGATTCCCAGGCATGAATATTCTAAGCAGACAGATAGATGTTAACTTCACCTGCCACCTTTACACACACATTTTGTTTAAACTTGGTACTGTGCAGAAAACATTAGATGCTTTTGACACTCCTGCTGCCCACATTACTTTTAACAACTCAGCTGTGGAAGCTTTTTCAAAGCCTTGGGGTGTTGTACTCCGGTATGTTCATTCCTCTCAACTTCTCCTTTTTTAAAGCAAGTTTAATGAAACACATATTTAATTAGCAACACTCTAATGAATAAATACAAATAGATATGCCCCTGTACACAGTGCTATTGAAGAAGAATATCAGTGTGAATATTAAAAATTAAAGCCAACATTACAAAAGGCAAATATGTTGAATAAATAATGGCTACTGCTATTTGCAAAGCACACAAAACAAGAAAGGAACTTCCCTTGTTAAAAATGAGGAGATTGGGGAAATTACAAAAAAGTCCAGAAGTATCTGCAATGGAATTTTACTGTTCATATTTTTTCTCTCTTTCATTCCCTCCCTTTGGGACATAGTCTAATTCTTTTTATTGCACTTCTGAATGTGTCGAGCAACCTGAAATACAGTGGATCACAGCTTAGGTGCTGGGTGGCAGAGGATAAAAGGACAGCAATGCTACCAGTGCATGAGCTGGTCCTTTCAGCCATCTTACAGCTTTGAGCATAATGCTGGCTTAACTTTTGCAGACATTTCTGTTCTTAGCATGTGTGTGTAGATGTTCAAAAATCTTTGATACTTTTTGGCAAAGAAGAAAGTACAGGCTTAAGCTATTTTTTGTATCACATTAAGAGCCTTGCTTCTTTTAGTTCACTCATTTTTATTATCTTTCAATTCCTGTCCTAAACTGTGTATAGTGACACTGAAGGGTGTTTGATTTCATGTAGTTTACAGGTATGACTAAGTTTCAGTGGTAGATGAGGCTATTTCTTCATTGAGCCAAATTCTGATGTATTTATCATAAAAAATCTATATAAAATATAATAAGATTACTCCTGTAATATCAGTACAGATAAAACAATTCTCATTCTGCAGCAATTATCTATAGTTTCTAAATAATTTTAGAAAAATCCAGAGGGAACATGCCATAGAAGTATCAACTGTTTTCTAGTATTTATAGGAGTAATTTGTTATCACATGTATTTTCTGCGCTGATAGTGAGGTTGGGAGTAATGATAAATGCATAATACAAGGCTTTGCATAATGCATCCTTAAGTATTTAAAGATATTCCTGTAGGATCCCAACCATCCACTTCTAAGTTCTTAGTCAAATTGTGTATTTCGTATCACATTTTTTTTTATCTTGAATTTTTAAAAACCTTCCCTTTCAATGTAATTATGATCTGTACTTTGCCAGCTTCTGTCTAACCCAAACTCTTTGCCTTGGGGATCTGAAGATGTTGAGTAAGTAGTGCTGTGGAATAGCAACACATTTTCTCTTAAGATTCGAACATAGAAATAAAAACCAAACTAATGATCAAGAGGTAGTCTCACACAGAACTTAAGTATTCTGTAATAATATACAGACTTATTTCTCCTTTTCAAAACAAAAATACATCCAAAACTGAAACAGCATTCATATTCTAAAAGTGCAGTTTATTATTCATAGCTAACAGATAAATTAAAAGCTGTGTTTGTAATAGTTACATATCTCATACATTCAAGCATATACTCAGTATTTATTCCCATCACGCCCTTTCATCTGTGTAAGCAGGAGAAGCCTTTCATGACAAGAGTATGGATCAACAAGAACTAGCAAAGGTTGTTCATACAGTAATCAAAGTATGTCACCCACTTTATGGGTTGAGCCATTTACTGCCATTGCACTACACATACATAATGTGCTCCAAATTGCAGCTGGCATTATATAGAGTACAGGGAGTTGTCCAAGTTTTCCCCATGCTGGGGACATAGCTTATGCACCAACTCTGTTCTGCCTGCCGTCAGCCCGCTGCTCCTTGTCTTGCCGGGACTGTCCATGAGTGCATAGCTGTGTGCTGTCACGCAAGGAGTGAAAAACACACTCCTGGGCTCTATTGTTCTTTTTCCTTGGGCCTAGCATGATACAAAGGAAGCAAGTCCTGTCTAGGTTTGTGGCTCTGATGTCTGCCGCTGTTGTCTTTGGATTCAATGAGATAGCCTAGAAAAGAGATGTTTCTGTAGGGAATGGGTTTATGTAATGATAGAAATTAGAGGAGAGATGCTTTCCTTAGTGCAAGATCAAAGGAAAGGACATGAATGTAAAATTCAGCTTTGATTGCATCGCTGAAGGGTCCTGAGCTGACTCTATTCTAAACCTGGCCTAGAGAGAGTGATCAAGAATTGTGTCTGTGGATGTTTCTGTATGACCTTTCTTTTTGTTTATTTGGGTTTTATTTGTTTTGATTTTTTTAAATAGGAATTTTGTGGAAAGGCAATTTAAAATTCTTGTAATAGGTTTTGAAAGCACTGTGCTTTTACTGTTCACCTTCAGGAACTTCAGAAGTAGGCCACAGCCTAAGTCCTGAAATTCCTACCTGTACACTTCCTTAATGCAGTACCACCTCTGAATGATGTTATACAGTCACTGCATAACAGGAGATAGTTCTCAGGATTGCAATAGTGAGGGAGGTGCTCTATGAGACTGTATCTTTATTAAGCTCAGGTCCACAATATTAAAAATTCTTGAGATTGCCTGTCCTTCTAATGGACTGTAAGTTCACTTTGAAAATGAAACTAAAAAATTATTCAAAGTGTGTCTTTGCCCAAAATAAGGAAACTCTCATCCTGTATATTTACCAAATTCGTCAGAATGCCATCTGGGAAAAAAAAAAGGAATATTTTATTATTTCTTAGATATGGCATAGTCAAAGGGTATTTATATAAAAATATGTGTCCTGAAAAGAAATAAAACAAAAATATTCTTCTAAAAGCTCCTTGAGGAATATCAAATGGATCCACTGATTCAAATGTTAACAGTATTTTCACATTGGTGGTCCATTAGACCATCTTTTTCAATGAACCTGAAGATAAGACATTGCAATGCAGTCTGGACACACTTTCCCCTCATCTTCTGTTACTAAGCAACCTCAGTGAAAATTGAAAGATGAATTCACTGGTATTGATGTGGTGGATAGAAACACATCTATGCTGCAAACCAGCCTGGTGCCTGTGGAAGAGAGAAAAGCAATCATTTGGAGTAACAATAAAAGCCCCAGTCAAACCAAGCTGACTATGATGTGTACTTCTTTGCTGTTTCCCCTAGTTTTTGTTTAAAAATGTAAGAGAAATCCAAGGAGAATTGCAGTCTAACAGTCCTTCAATTTCCTTCCTACCTCTGACAGACGGATGAAAAACTGTGACATAATGTGTGCATTGTAAAGTACATGGTGCAGCAACCTGTCTCCTCTTTGCTCCTGCCACAGTTACACTGCCAGTGCACAGAGATGTTCACTCCAGATTGTGCGGGTTTTCAGTTATCTGATCATCAGGAAAGGACTTTAGCAGCAGCAAATCACAATTCTAAAAGACCATGATGGGTGTCGAAAGTAAAGCTATTGCCAGAGCAGAGCGGGAAGGGAAGGGTAAAATGGCTCGGTGTAGGATCGGAAACTTTTAAGATGTAGTAGTATACAACTCACAAGTCAGCCTGAAAGCCTGGCTAAGAGAATTGGGAGGTAAATACAAGCATTCCCTGCAGTGCTTTATAGTTTCACTTTAGAAGGACTGGGGAGAAACAGAAAGATATTAAATGAATTGAGAACTTTAATCAAAAGGACTAAAAAAGAGATAAGCTGACTAGAGGAAAAAAAATGCAGGTTAGCAAACAAAGAACAAAGAGAGTGTTTGAATACAATTACCAAGAAGTAAGGAATAGTAATAAGGCATTCATGCAGACAGAGAACAGGAAGGGAAGGTTGAGGAAGACAGGAATTTTTGAAGACCCATGTGGAGTTGTACAGAAGTTATCAGAGGAAAAAAAGATGCAGAAGTTCATCTGTCTCCAAGAACCTACTTGAAGTGATGGATGGAAGTTGGGTCAGACAAAATAACAAAACCCTCGTACTCTTTCTCCCAATTTTCCTTCTCTTACTTTAATATTTATGTGTGTTATTAAAGAAACATTTCTGGAAGGCACTAAGAGCAGGCGTTGTAAGTATCCCTGCAGAGACTACCTTGCTATAGCAAAATGTTCAACATTTGAGACTGACTTCCTCCAAACACAGAAACAGTGACTGTAAACTGCAAGTGACAATTGAAAGATACGTGAGAAAGGCCAAACTCAGATAAATCACAGTGCAACCAGGGTAATAAAGGAGACATATGACAAGGCAACGAGAAAAAGCAGTGTCTGCCTGACTGAGCAGGGGGGAAACAGAAGGGAGAGCACTGCAATATATAGCAACCTGCCACAGTCAAGAATCGGCATCACCAGCAAAGGGATGGGAGAATCTCTAAAGCTGCGATGGATGGATCTTACCTCCTCTGGCTGACACCCGCCGAGTCGCTGTCTCTAGCTCAGTGGGACAACAGGAGCATAATTTGTCACGCTAGAGCAAACAAACAAAACCCCACCTTTCTGAACTGAAGAGTAAATAGGATATTGACAGTCTGTTCTTAGAAAAAACATCTTCCAGAGTGGAAGTGAAAAGCTGTTAAATTGATTTGGTTTGTATCTTAAAGCTGTAGTTTGACAAACATTTCTTTTGGTGGCAGGACTGGCTTAAGCAGCTTGTATCCATCTCCATGCCACCATGTCCCTTATGCCCCTGAACTGCTCAGGAGTGCAGGTGGTGAACCAGATCAGTGAAATTATACAGGGCACAAGCAATCCAGAAAAGTGTTTATTTTTAATCTGGATCCATACCTTGATCCAGTTCAGAATACAGTGACAAAGCCAATTGTAATGGTCCAGTGTGTATTGGGAACAGGGGAAGGCTGGGCATCACAAGGTGTGGGTCAGTTTAAGATGGCTGTGTCATGACAAGAAAATGCTTATGTACACCATTGGCCTTTTGGTTCAGAAGAAAAATGAAATTTGGTTCATTTAATTTGCAAACAGGTGGTAAGCAGACACAGATGTACCAGCTTGATAGAAAATAATGTTGTAGCATTGGTTCTCTTAGTAGGAACAGAGATAAATGGCCTGAAAGTCTGATTTGGGACTTTACAATTATTTAAATGTTTCCATCAGTATTGAAGACTTAGTTGCTCTATGAAGGACACATTTTTTTCCACCACGGAACTTCTCTCTGTTGACATGTTGGATGTTGAAGAGTTAAAAATATGTATTCATTCATTCAATCTTAAATAAAGATTTCTCTGAGCCTTCTTGCAGATGCAGGAGTAGGATAGTGGGAGGAAGAGAAGTGTGTCGGATCTCAAGAGTAGTGAGTACAAGTATTGCCCCCAAAATAAGCTTGAAAATAGTTTCTTTTGACACAGAACTTGAATAGTAAGACAACCTGGGTTTCTGAACAAGAAACTCTTGATCATTTTTAGGATCCTTTTTTTTTCCATGTGGATTTACAGAGAGAGGATTTTATCTGTACTCTTTCTGTGTAACTGACTTGTTCCGAATATGTATCTTGTTCATACAAGCAGCTCTGTTTCCCAGTGGAAACAACTCGGTGAAGCCCAAAATATAGGTACCTTCCAGGGTCAGTACTTTATGATGTGCTTATTGACATATTTTATTTGAGAGGCAAGAATGTTTGCTTGCTTTCCAAGCATAAGTGCATTCCTCACACGGGGAGTTCTCAATTATGCTTCTTTTCTCTGCAATGACTCTTACGATATTGATACTTAGGTATTCTGAATTGGGGTTATAAAATGCTCCAGGATTATTTCTTAATGAAATATGCACAATGGTCACAATACCTTATAGGAGATGACTTCCTGACAGATGCCACTACCTGATTTATCTTTTGATCCCATGATGAAAACTTGGGTTACTTTTTTACTTTGTACTGGTTTTCTACTTTTTCACTCACCCTCATAACAGTAGAAAAACACAAACGTTCAATTTCTTACTCACCAGGTAGGCTTTATCTACATGCAGGCTTTCTGCCAATGATTAGAGGTTGCAGTTGGCCAGGTAGAGTTTGAATTCAGTCTTATTTGGTCACCCAGGAAAACTGGTGGCAACACCAAGAAAAATGAACAAATTTCTGGCAAAATGGAAATTCACAGTACTTCGAAAACCAATATATAAAATAGTATATAAAGTGACAACATATAAAAGCTACAACAATCGCCTGAGGGTGTCCCATTTCTAGCTTGGAAAAGAAAAATGGTTAAGATCTAGTAAATACCAGATTACTTGACTCACTGCAAGTAGTGGAAAATTACATTAATCTGGAGAGGTAGCTGTTGTGAAATGTTATTGTTTCAGTGAGAGAGCGTGTGGCTGTTTGTTTTTCTTTTTAAGCAAACACACAAAGTTGGGTGAAACAAATAGATTAAGAAGCAAGAAGTGAACAATGAAATTATTAATGGGCTAACAGCAGGCCCACTACTTTGGATGAGCCACACTTATGCTCTGCAGGTGTCAGATGATCTGATTTAGGCATCCAGTAGATGATTCTTCATTACTACTCTAACCTGCTGAATCAATTAGGTCTCTCATTAGTGGTTTTACCTCTCATCTCGCAGAGAGGCTGTATTGCCATTGCAGCTTTTTTTAAGGACATTAATTACTTTTACCCTAACTGCTGCATTTATTGCTCTAGAGGGGAAGAGGTGGAAGTCTCTCCCAGGCCTTGGGGTGTGCTCCCCAACTTCTTCCCATTCACTGTCAGTGGAGCAGCTATGAGCAGGTTCTGTTCAGTATTGCCATTACACTTCCTAGTAAAATAATGTGAAGATAGTCTGATTTTGAATACTGTTTTCATCTCCATGGGCATCTGAACAAGGTTTATTGAGCATATTTTTATCTTTTAACATAGTATTTCTTTTTTCAGTTAAAGCTGTTTCGTACCATAGTATACACATGGTTTACAAGGAGGTGATCTTTCTGTAGTTTGTTGTGAAGTGTCCTTTGAGATATTACCTGAAGTCTTAGGAAGAATTTCTTCCTTCTCATGCTTTACTCCATTTCTTGAAGCCACTCTCCTGCCATCTATCTTTTTGAGGGACCAAGAACAACTTATTTTGCTCTCTTTGCTTGGAGGATACAAGACTAAAAAATCTGGTATGAGATTACTCATGAAACTAGCAGAATAATGGAGGTCCGTAAGGCATGGAAGGGAGAACAGCACCTGGAAACTCTGCCTTTATTTCACTCACTAGAAAAAAACAGTGCAAAATTACCCAGAGCACAGGCAGTGCCACGCCAAGCAGGCTGAGGAGGGCTGATGCTCTGCACTGCCACATGTAAGGAGGGCAGGGCCAGCTGAACACTAGCTAGCTCTAGTGTGGTGATTGTGTAGACACTTGACCAGGTTCTGTGTCGAGGAAGCTCTGCTTTTCTCCTGTGTTCTTTAGCTCCAAGGCTAAAGCTGCTACCCAGTTGGCAGATCAGAGCTGGCTAACATCTACCAGCTGTATCAGTGCAGGTCTAGCAGCCCAAGCAGACATGGCATTTGTTAGCTTTATTGCTTGTGGATCCAAACTAGCTCAGAAATAGTCCAGCATTGACCCACAGCACTGTGTTTTGCCACTTAGATGTATCTTTTTAGTTATTTCACTTTAATCAGTGACATCATGATGACAGCAAAGGAAAATGAGGCCTGTTACCCGCAGTTGATATAGACATATTGCCCTATCTACTGAAGACAACATTTCTGCACTTGAGAGAGAAAGGGATGTCACTGGGAGATGTGCCTCAGTAAGCAGGACAGAATTGAGCTACCATTTGTAAACAGGAGAAAAAATGAAGGAAACACCTGCTTTGGTTTTCAGATAAAGATTAGTGTTTGTGATGGACATGTTATTGCAAGGCTAGTCTGGCAGGTCTCTGCAGACAGCTCTATCCTCTCCTCTGTCCTTTACATTGACAGCAAGGGAAAATGAGGCCTGTTACCCGCAGTTGATACAGACATATTGCCCTATCTACTGAGACAACATTTCTGCACTTGAGAGAGAAAGGGATGTCACTGGGAGATGTGCCTCAGTAAGCAGGACAGAATTGAGCTACCATTTGTAAACAGGAGAAAAAATGAAGGAAACACCTGCTTTGGTTTTCAGATAAAGATTAGTGTTTGTGATGGACATGTTATTGCAAGGCTAGTCTGGCAGGTCTCTGCAGACAGCTCTATCCTCTCCTCTGTCCTTTACATTTTCCATAAGTATTTCAAATCAGTTTGAATGTCTCAGAGGAACTGAACACTTGGAAGCAAAAAAACATTCTCCTGCAGATCAGTAATGACTAAAATAGGTTAGATCTGAGAATGAAGAGCAGCCTGTAGTTTGTAGTCAAGACTGACTGCCTGCCTCTGGAGCTGGAGTCGGAGCAAGGATAACAAGTATATTTGGTCATTGGGGAGAGAAACAAGAAATGACCATGCACCAATACATGTTTTCAAGCTCTATTTCAGGATTGTCAAGAGTTTCGCTCTTAGCAGCCTCGGCATGTCTATTCATTTGCATGCTGTGGTTTCTGCTTGACAGAAGCGCTGTAAATTTTGGAATACTTGCAGCTTAAAAGAAAACTCACAGCAGCCAAGGAAAGCAATTCAAGAAAGAGTACTGATCTCACTGTAGTCTTCTCAGACACGCTTACTATCACAAGAGGAAGAAAGAGAAATAATGATATCACATCAATAGAGAATGAGTCAAAAGAAGATAGTAGTGTATGAGGATATTAGAGAAAGGAAAATAAACTGGGAAATGTGCTGCTGCTTATGGGAAATGGTTTGGACCAGATCCTGATTTCCTCTGAAATGATATGAAGACAGTAAGCAGGATTTGTCCCTTGATGATTATAATTCCCTCGGCAATTTACTGAAACTTTCAGTGAAATTATTTCTTAAAAATAAAGATGTGTGTGTCAGTGTAAACACTGTGATCAGTTAAATGCTAACTAGCATAGGTTTGTGAGGTCTCATTCATTAATCTTTCAGACTGTCTGAGAGAAGCAGCTTTTGAAGTGCAAAGTATTATCATCATCATTATACGTTCATAAAGCAGGTTTTGTGCCTCACTGAAATGTGAAAACGCTGAAAGTGGCACACAAGGACACCAGATCCTGCATCTCTTCTGGCTCCCCTGTTATTCTCCTCACCTGGAGAAGTCTGAAGGGGTGACAGGTTTTATGATGTGGAACACCTTGAAATTTCTTCTTTAATTTCCTACTTTCTGTGCTTGAACTGCTATGGCGCCTGCTTTGTTTCTGTTAACTGCTTGTAGATGATTTCCAATTTTTTTGAGGGATGTCCAGCTAAAATACCTTTGACTGTATGATATTATTTATATGCTGTTTTAATAGACTCTTCTTTCTTTATAGTGCTTGTATGCAAAGGAACAGGTACTAACGACCGGAAAATTAGTAGAAAGGGCAGAGATCACAGCGCTGGGGACATGAGTTGCAGTGAATTCATGCATTCACACTGTGATGTGAAGACAGCTGTGAGCTTGCTCTGCCTGTGCTCCTGGTGAGCCAGTCAACAACTCTACATCCTGGTCACTGATCCAAAGCTCTGGAGTCCTTCTAGAAGTTAAATAATGTTGACCTGTGCTCAGCAGTGTGCCCTATAAACATACACTAAGTACGATCACTTGCTATTGTTCATTTTAAAGTTGTCTCTTGTTAAATGCACTTAAACCTAAAAGAGAATAAAAATCAATGTCACAGATTCACAGGTCACCTATCTTGCTGATGTGAATTGACCTCCTGATAGCTTGGAAAGGAACTTGAAGGTAGATAGATTAATACCTTTGCAATCTAGCCAGGGAAAGCATCCTGGAATGCTATGTAGGGAATGATATGGAAAAGTGGACTTTTTAATGACTTGGACATCTCGGAATGCATGCAGGAATGTGTGCTGGGCTTCCACAGCACTTGTGAAGTCAGCTGTGACATTCCAGTGTCTTGCAGGAGCAAGGAATGACTTGTTGCTGTTTAAACCATTGCACTTCTCCAATCCAAAACCTCTGGGAGTCCTTCATCTTTACTCTTAAAGCAGCAGTAGCCAGCTTTTGAAAGCAGTGCATCACAGTACAGTGTAACTACCTGGAAAGGAGCAGCACATCAGAAAATCTCACTGGATTTTTTTTTTCCCCTCATTTTTCTTTGCTTCTTCAGATGAAACCTAGATATGTCAGGCTTCTTAGAATAAAGCTGTGAAGCTCGGAGGGGGCAGAGAAAGGCGTATCGGCTGAACTCCTGTGCAGCTCTCTCACCCCCCACTGCTCATGAGGGAGGTTAAAGGAAAAGGCTCCTATGTGCAATCTCAATTATTGATAAATAAGTGGAAATTGATGTTCAGCACTGGAGTTCAGAACCTGAAGATGCCAAGAAAGTAAAGGGGCTGTAAAATCACTGACTTAAGCATCTGTCACACTAAAGACTCTGTAAGGCAGTATGGAACAGACAAAAGACATGCTTATCTCAAGAGACAAGGATAACTCTCAGGAGAGCTGGGTAGAAATGAGAATTCTCCCATGGGGATTTTCAGAGAAAACCTCACTGAAAATTTTCATAAGAAGAAACTTTCTTCCCATGCAAGAATTAAAAAGGGCAGGGGGATGGGGAAAAACTTTTCTCATTTTTGTTGCTTTTTTCCATCTGCTGGAAAACCATGTGCAATTACAAAACTATATTTTCTTCTGCTTTCTTGTACTTGTTTTTTTAGATAGCAAAGTTGCAAGAAGTTAAAAAACAGCTTATTCACTGTTTTCCATGTTCCAAAAGATGCGAGCCACTCACAGAAAGCATAAAAAGCTACATTTTCTGCAAGACATATTTTTCACTTTAAAAATTTTCTTTGCCCAAGTTGTTACTTATCTGTGAAAGAAAATCTTATTTTGCAAAAATATTTTTTGTTGAAAAATATTCAACCAGTTATAGCACTCAAGATCATACTGGTCCTCTTTTCAGTTTTTTAATTTCATATAATTTTTTTTTCTTTGTCTTACCTTGATTTTAAGATTTACTTTGCTTTACCAAATTAATTTCATGGTTTGCTCTTTTGTTTCATATCACTGTGCCTGAGCTGCTTATTTATTAACCAACCATTTACATAGCCAAAAAAGATAAGAAAAAGCAGAAAGGCTGAGTATTTTGAAAATAAGTTAGACCTAGAGATCATAAACCAAAATCTATCACTCTAATGATGAGTGAATTGCATACTGATTCCGTGGGTGATAGATCTCTTGACTAAGATGTGCTTTGCATTCTTCAGTGATGTACACAGCAGAAATTTAATTTAAAAATCTCACAGCAGCTCCTGCTATCTTTTAAAAAAGGTTTTCAAAAAACTATAGACTGAAAAAATTAGTGAATGTCCACCATTAACTCTCATGTCTTCTTAATAGCTATCAGTACTGATTCCTAATTTATGCATGCTGTTCTTATCTTGAAAATATTTACTTTTATATCCTTAGCATGTGAATCCTGACAAGTTAGGTAATTCCTAGAAACTTTCAGAAGCTTTAAAAGACCAGGTAGTTAATTAATTTCTGAAATGTCATGGAACTCAGAGATATTTCACAAACTTCCTTTCCTCAAACAAATGAAGTCACTGGAAAAGTCCCTGCCTCTTGAAGCAAGAAACACATACTTATTTTGGTACAAAAAACATATGATAGCTTGCAAAAAATGGCAATATAATTTATTTTTAACGTGTCTCATAAAAACAAAAATCTGCTTTCATCTGATAATCTGAAAGCCATGCATAACCTGCGCTGTTTGACACTCATGGCATGTAAGTGTTATTTTATGTAAGCTGTGTTTTCACCATTACTCTGTTCATTTTGGGTATTCGAATGTGAGATAAATATTCAGAGAAGATACACTTATTGACCAGCCCCCTGTCCTTTGCCTTCAACTGTTATCATTTAATACCCTTTAATAAAAACATTGAACCGTCAGACATCATAAGTGCACAAAGTTATGCTGTTAGTGTGACATTTTGGCTGATTGGTTTCTTACTACGTTATTAAACACAATTGGATGGGTGCAGGTAAGTGCTTTTGTTTGTATTCTGGAAGACCTTGGCTGCTTGTGTGTGGAGTGCCCAATGGTTAGATGGTTTACTTGGCAATCAGTTTTCTGAGAAAAAAAGTAATTATCTCAAAATTCAAAGCTAACGGTAAGAGAAGGAAGAGTAAAGCTGGTCTGACTGTTCTTGGTGGACCAGAGTCACTGGGCTTTGTCGTGATTTATTGTTTATTCTTTTGCTTGTATTTGCTTGTATTTCTTGTTTTTCTTGTTGTAGGTAGGTCATGACAGCAAATAAGTTTCAGAAAATTTCCAGGCAAAAAGCCCACAGTCTGCCTGAGTTTGCATGTGGAAGTGCAATCTGTGTGGATTGAGTACGTGGATTTGGTACTCAAAGGTGGCAGGTCACACTATGACTCAGGGCTGTAGCATGGAGGGCTGCTTCCCTGTTAGCGTGCTGTGTGAATTCCACAACAGCTCCATCTTGTTGTTTGTCATTTTCAGACCCTATAGATGTCTTCAGATAGAGGTATAAGAGATCTGTCAGCAGGCAGGTTCAAAGAGGAAGGCTTTGTGAAGAGGAACTAGTGTGACTGAGCTCATTTAAACTGTTTGCAGATTGTCTGAGGAGATCAAGACTGTTATGGATGTGTTTGTTCAAACTTGCTCAATTAATAGTTTTTATTTGATCTGGTGGATCAACTGTTTACAGAGCAGTTCAGTGTGAGTGTTCCATTGATTATTTTATATTCTGTGTTTATCATTAGGTCTACATTCCTGTTGCACAAGATGCAAGATTATTTAAGAAATGCCTCATCTATAATGTGTGATAGATCCTCCATTAGGGTAATGAGCAGCAGCCCTCAGAATTCAGTAAGAGGAATAGTTAATGTATTCATGATCACAGAAGAGTGCTATAACTTTGTCATTTACCTGAGTTATCCATACAGAGAAATGGGTGGGCACTCACAGTTTTGTCCTCAAAACTTTTGTCCAATTGCCTGTATCACAGGGAGACAGAAAATGTGAAGAAGTCACACGGTGATAAGGAGGATTGTCCCAACATTTGCATTTGCCTGCTGAGGATGAAAAATGACCTAGTGATTCTGAAAGGCACCAGTTCTGCAGCTCTTCCTTTCACTGGGAAGGGCCAAGAAGTTAATCTTTCATTACAAAACTTAAATAGTCCCTGTCCCCACCAAGAAAAAATTTGCTACAGTACAACTTTGGGCATTGCCAGGCCCTAACAGGGGAGCAGACCATAGAGAAGTCCAAGGAATGGCTGCTGTTTTCTGGCAGAGCAGTACGGTTGCTGTAAAACAAAGGGCCAGAAGGCATTCAACCATTCTGGAGACTGTTGTTTCCACAGAAGCCGCTGGATATCAATGTCGTACTTCACAGCTCAGTCTGCTCGAACCACACAAACCTTCTTATGGGTATGGACATGCATTGAGCAAAGAATGAAGGGAGGAAAAACACCACAGAAATGCACTATATCCTTCAGTACATATACATGTGTAGGTGTGTACAAGCACACAAACACACATGCAGTGCCGTGCTTGATAGAGAAACTGGTATTTCTACAAAGTCTGGAAATCTGCACCTAGCTTATGTGTCAACAGTGAAGTGTGGCTAATGAGTAACTTTGCTGTAGGTACTGCTTACCCCACATAACTGACTGTAAAGTTAGAACCTGATGCCAGCCTGAGTGTGGGAAAATGAAGCTTCATATATTTAGCTTGTCACTCCAGTCTGTACAGCTCAGAAAAGTAGGATGAGTGCAAGTATTGGCAAGGATTTATGACAAGTGTTGGTTTTAATGTAAGTTCTTGCTATGATTACCTAGTGAAGATTAAGGTTAGAGCTTTGGAAAAGATGCAAGCATTCAATTATCAAGTCTGTTCTTGTGTTCTGTGAGGCCTCAAAACCTAAGGTCGACACTAGTGACTGCAAGGGCTAAAGGCTGATGGTCAATATTGGTCAAAAGAAGCCTAACTTGGGAAGGGGTAGAGCCAAAGATGGGAAAATAGGCATTTATATATTGCATTTGTATTTCATTCAGTAACACCCAGAAATCAGGAATGAGTAGAGTTACCAGCAGAGACAACAGACTCACAAATCATTTTATCATGTTTGGGGTTGTTTTTGGAGTTGAGGCCACGGACAGAGGAGGAGCTGGATTCAAAGCTGCGTTCTAGAGGGTGAAGAAACTAGAGATGCATGTAATGCCGGGAGAGATGATGTTTTGTGCAAGTACCAATGTCATAAGTACCATAAAAGCTACCATAACAGTTCCATTTGGAGTAAAAGGTTATGATTAAAATTGGTGTTTGGAAAGGAGTCATGTATGAATTTATTTTAATTCCACATTCTGTATGGACTGGAAGTATAAGAGAAAGTGTTAGCAGTAAGGAAAGATTGATGCTTGTTTTTCCTCTAGGCACAGAAGCATGTATCATTTCCATGAGGTTTCTAGGTCTTTTGTCAAAGAAAATGAATGACTAATATATTTTCTTCTCTGCCTGGGTCACAAAGATATAGTTGCCATGTTGAATTAAGGTTGGGATTAGGGTTCATGTTTAAGGTTAAAGAAAGCACTTGGGGTTTGTGTTTGAACAAAATAAAAAATGAATTAAATAATTGCTTTTGGTCATCTGGAAATGACTTAAGAGTGGGCTGTGGAAAACCACACCTGTACCTATTGAGTTTATTGCTACATTTTTGGAGGCTCAGAAGTGTGAGATAAATGCAAGTCTTACTAGGAATCAGTGCCTGATATTTGGTATTTGGCTAAATAACAGTTCCACATTTGCAGTTAAAACTGCATATATAGGAAAGTCTGGGGACTCAAACATTTCTAAGACATTTATTTCTATATTCTTTATGGCAAGGAAATGCAGGATGAGTTTGCACTCATCTTAAATGCATGATATTTGAGAGGCTGTTATTAGCTTCCCTCTAGGTGTTGGCCCACTGATACGGTGAAGGTTAGCACTAGGGTGGTGGTTGGGGGATTATGATTAGAGTTTAGAATTTGTGAACACAGACATTTCTGAGTTAGGCTGAATGGTGTTTTCTACACAGAGAGGAAAGGTAAGATAAGTGAGATTGTCAACAGTGATGAATGACAACTGTTTGTTTTTCGTCTGGATTCTGCTCCCCTGTGTATCGTTAAGGCTCGTGATAGGACTAGGGACAGAGAAAAGACGTATTTGTGAATCATGTTTATTGCTGCAATACTGTTGGTTTTCTAGGATAAATGTGAGCATAAGTATGAAATAATTGATGATATTTGGTTTTCATCAAGATAATGTTTGGTTTTTCATCATCTAGGTTCAGATGAGGGAAATGCTTAAGTTGAGTTAGATTTGCAAAAGAAGAATTTCTACGCTAGGTTTATTGCAGTATTCTCCCAGTCCATGAATGGGATGAGGGTTGATGTCAGTGGGGAGGAGTTGCTTGTGTTTAGATTCTCTGGTATAGTGGGTGAAGGTTGAATTTCAGGCTAATTTTGGAAAAAGCAACATTTATGAGCTTTCTTTGGGTAAGTTAGCATAGTTTTGTGTGAGTAATGATGTCAGCAAAAATGAATGATAAAGGCCTGATTTTTCTAGCTGTCTTTTTGAATGAGGTTCAGCTAATTAAATAATTAGGATTAAGATTTAAGAGAAAAAATAGTTTTTTACCAAGCTTTGTTGCAGCATTCTTCTGGATCCAGATGTTAAAGTTTAATAGCAGTGACAAGGTAGTAGTTGATGCTTTGGTGTGTTGCAGAATTCTAGTTACGGCAAAGAACAGGGTTAGCATTCGGGCAGAATTTTGGGAAGGAAATATGGCTGCGTTAAGTTTACTGCTGAATCATGAAACTGCTGTGTTCTGTGTAGTCTGAAAATAGACAAGGGAGGAGGGGTTTGTTGACAGTTCTCATTTACACTCTCATTACTTGAAAATAGGTAAAGGTAGCATGAACCTGATGTTGAAGTGGGTTTGGAACGAACTTAACTTATGGCTGGATCTCCTAGGAGTTTGACAGTTACTTTAAGGACTGACGTGTGCAGGGCTCATGTTCCACATTTTATTTTGATGGAAGTCATCTTTGTGCCTTTAAATCTAGGAGAAGGCTTTACTGTTAGGTTTAGGATTTGTGGAAGAAAGGATTTAAAGTTACACTGTGCTGCTGAATGCTACATGCCCAGAAACCTGGGAAGGACCCCAGTGATCGCTAGTGATCAGACCAAACTTTGGTCTGAATACTGAATTGAATATACCTGTGAATAAGGTTAGGGTTCCATAGTTCCTCAGGTTTCAAGGAATAAAAAATAAGAGATCTGCATCATTGCTGGATTTTCCAGGTCCAGAAGAGTTGGAGAGCGGGCTTGATAACAATGGCAAACATCATGCTGAATTTTGATGCAGAAATCTGCCCTGTTTGTTGATTATTTTTTTTTCACAATTAGTCACAACGCTGTACAATCCATACTCACCAAGTAAACCATCTTGTTTTGATATCTTCAGATTAAAAGCTCTGAAAAAGAACTGGCTAATATAATTGCTTGTTTTTCTTGATCCTTGTTTTCCTTTACTTGTTGGAAACAATTGCTCTTCTACCTGAAAATGTGCAAATTTGGGGATGAATAGGACTGATTTCAGTTCATGCCCAAATGTTGAAACTTCTCAGAAATCACTTCAGAGGTTTCAGTAATTTCTTCCTGTCCTGTGTCTGTGTATTTAGAAGAGAAATACCTTAATGTAGTATATTCAGTTTTGACACATACTGATTATTGTCGCAAGCAAACAAGAACTTTTTGGTTTTTTAAAGAAGACTAATATTATTTCCTCCTGTTGTTTCACTCAGCATAACAAATTTCTGGAGGACACTTACGCAACTGCTCTGTAGTTGGTATCCATTAAAAAATGAAGAATGAGGCAACAAAGAGATAATCTTGTGTGTGTGTGTGTGTGTGTGTGTGTGTGTTAAATGATCACTGGTAACAGCAATTACCAAATTGACAAAATGCATATATAAGATTATGTAATTTGTCAATAGTTTTCAATGTAGAAGCACAGTTCTTACAATTCTCATTTGTGTTCTATCTCGTTACAGTGTTCAAAGCATTGCAATAATTAGTGTAGGTTTTTTTTCAGCATAAGCTACAGTTAATCTTACTGGAGTGCCTATTAAGTGGGTATTGCCTCAGCTGCTGGCAGTTTGAAATCTGGCACTGGTCCTAACAAAGCACCAAAGGCATGCACCAGTGGCCAGGTAATGCAAACCCTGTAGTGCTTTATTTCCTCTTTGAATTTAAATTCCTTTCCTAGACAGGTGCTCAGTCCTTTGAGCTTTGCTTTCTTTTGCTTTAGAGGACCTTCATTTGTGAACTCACAGTTTCAGTATCCAAGGACAGGATTCTTTTGAGAAAAATACCTCTTAAATCTATTTTTAGTTTAAAAAAAAATGATAGCATTAGTTTGCTTTCAGGTGTGAAAAGGATAGAATACATTTTCTCACGTCGCTTTTCTATATTCACAGTTATTTCTTGTAGAACAGAGGCAGACACACATGCAGTAACCGCTAGGAAAAGGTAAAGAAAGGACCAGCTCAAGCATTAATAAAAGCCATTGGAAATGCTGGACACAAAATGTGTTTTAGAGTGCAGTATTTAATTGATCATTTTCTTAGAAGGAACCTAGATATTTTCTTTAATTTCTGTAAAACAAACTTACTAAGTTTCAGGAGGTCAAGACATCCTTTGGCTAGCTTAGGTAAGAGACAACAGGACAGGAGGATATTTTTACTTTTAGGTATTACCACCAGAAGAGAAAAGTTATTTTAGGACAACTGAATGTCAGCTGTGTGATCAAACTGGTGATCACAGTCCATGTCCTAGTGAACAAGCATATTTTCACAAAAACCTTGTCTGAGGAACTTAACAGGCACTGGCCAGTTTTATCAGAATCAAGGGATTGTGGCTTTAATCCAGCAAAACACTTAAATGCATGAGGAACTTTGAGCATATAATAGTTCTACTGAAATCAATCAGGCTGTGGATGTACTCAAGTGCTCTGCTGGATCAGTGCCTGCAGGAATGGTGACAGAGCTCTACCTCTTAGATTTTAAATATGGTTTCTCCATGGACTGCTTCTGAAGCATAATGATCAAATGGTATTGGGAAGTATATGTTGCTTGTGCTGTACTTTTTCTGTGGATAAATTGGCTTAATTCTTCCATGCTGCCTGTTTAGCAATGTAAGTGGCACTATATTAACTGGGAAGAAAAAAGTTACTGAGTGAGTTCAGAGAAGAGCCACAAGGATGGTGAGGGGTCTGGAGAACAAGCCTTATGAGGAGTGGCTGAGAGAACTAGGGTTGTTTAGCCTGGAGAAGAGAAGGCTGAGGGGAGACCTCATCACCACCTACAACTGCCTCAAGGGAGGTTGTAGAGAGGTGGGTGCTGGTCTCTTCTCCCAGGTGATGGAGGATAGAACAAGGGGAAACAGCACCAAGCTGTGCCAAGGGAGGTTCAGGTCAGAGATAAGGAGGAAGTTCTTTACTGAGAGGGTTGTCAGAAGCTGGAACAGGCTGCCCAGGGAGGTGGTGGAGTCACCATCCCTGGATGTATTTCAAGAGCGGGTAGATGAGGTACTTAGGGATATGGTTTAGGGGGTAGACAGGAGCGGTTGGACGTGATGATCTCAGAGGTCTTTTCCAACTGAGCGATTCTGTGATGTACCTGATGAAAAGTTCTTATTTTAAAAATATTTTATAAGTGACTCATAGTGAAGGTAGGTTGATTTGCTCCATAATTTGCAGACATCAAAATTTTCAAGATGTAACAGGAGCTGACAGAGGCAGGTTGCACTTTTCAGAATTGTTCAAGGCTTTTGATGGCACCTTGTCTGGACTGCAATGAAAACACACTCAGAAAGCTATAGGAGAAAGGAGAGCGAAGGCGATGAGATCTCTGACACAGTATGTCTAATTATCATAACACAGAGTGAAAAAAGGGAGAAGGGAGAATAATTCATAGCCCATCAGACACCAGATAACTGCAGTAGCTGGGAGTTCAGCAATAGCTAAAGTGTAGGGTCATGTTAAAATCTCAAGCTATCAAGTTGTGTCTGTAGGGATATAGCAGTGGAGGTGGGGGGGATTGGAATTTGTTACCATCTACCAGACTGTTGCAGACAAATGCTACATCTCAATGCTGTGAAAGGAAAAGAAAGGAAAAAAGAAAAGCGATAAAAAGGACAGGGAGTTTCTACTCTAGTTTTTGCTGAGGCAAGTCAAGAAAAAGATCATTTTCAATGAAGTTACTCTGCAATGGGAGGGGAGAATCCAGCTCTTAGAGGTCTGTAATGGAATCAAATTGATCCAATTCTCAGAGAAGAACAGAAGAAAAAATAATGCGCAGAACTTGCGCTTTTGAAGCACAACAACGAACCACAATGACCAAGCAGGACAATGAAGAGGAGAAGAAAAATCACCACAAGTGGTAGCAGCTGAAGGATGGCTTTAAATTTGACACCTGCAGAATGGTAATAGTAATTATGCTTTGTTCTTACTGTTAGAAAGGGGAAAAACCATTGAAGTAGGGTGACATAAAATCTAAGAATCGGGAGTAGGGCAGACCATGTAATTTAGAGCTATTTCTAAAGGATGCTAAATGGAAAGATGGAAAATAATAGCAGGAGCTAAATTTTCCTCCTGCAAATGACAGCAGTTTCAGTCAGAGTCCTTTAAGTGCTTCTGGCAGAAAAAAAAAGTAAAAGAAATTGTCTTTTATAAAAGTGGTTTCAACCAACAATTGCATGTGTTGATAATGTAGGGATTTCTTGCCAATTTATTCTGCATGGCTACTTCTCTACAAATCATAATGCTCATGGTGGTTCTACCTTTGTCTCAAAAAACAATCCAAACAAGCACATATCTCTGCTCTATTTAGCACCCTGAGAGCCTTAAAACAAGGGGTAGCTCATATGAAATGAATATTATCAGAGGAAAAAATAAGTTTATCCAAAGAAGCTAATTCACTGAATCTTTGCCAGATAAAATGTTGTGAACTTGAACAAATTAAGGACAAATTAAACAAACAAAATACAGAGATTGTAAAAATGCAAAAGATTCAGTGCTAGATTAAAAATCCAACTGACTGGATTCTTTGGAATGAAATTCATTTTCAGCTTGGATAGCATCCATCCAAAGATTTTTTTTCCCCTACAAATTAATAGCATAAAAGTCCCAGGCTGTGATAAGTCTTGTTCAGAGCTATTTTGTGTTTGCTAAATGGAATGTGACAGGGATCTGAAACACTGCTATACTACAGAAAATAATTAGTTGAGAAGTAACTTGATAATTTTACCACTGTGAAGAATGAATGGAAATCAACCTTCACTTTAATTATGTGCAAAGGAAAAGTATAATTACCTGCACAAGATACTAATCAGAGAAAATGGTAATACATTCCCCTCTTATCTAGTAGATAGCAAACTAGCTTGCTTAATCCATTCACCTCTGGTGTATCAAAGATAGCAAATCAGTTACTGCTGAGCTATCTATATTCTAAGGTTACCTGAATAATTTTATTCAGTCCTTGAGATAAAAGCTTATGTAGAAATCTTGAAAAATAAAATTACCAACTGCTATTTGAATATTTCAAAGTTAAAAGAGAAAGTCAAAATCACTTTTTGCAGCTCCAGAATATCAGCGATCTATGAAAATGCAGGTGGTCAAGAAATGAAGACGTTACCTCTGACTAATTTGTGACAACTTTCATCTTTCCCAAACATGGTTGCCGGAGGTGGTTCTTGAGAGTCCTTTTGCAATGGCAAGATTATTGATGCTTTTCTGCCTTCTGCAGGACCGAAATCAGGACACTGTTCTTGAAAGTATAACTCTGCATTTCAAAAGCAATATTTATGGTGGCAGACATCAAAAAGCCTCTTCCAAGATACTGAATGCCCACACTTAAATTAAGCAGAGAAAAGCCAGTGCTCCTTTGTCCTGTCTCCGACACAGGTGACCTAACAGGTAGGTTCAATGCTACTGCATGGAGAAAGACAGGACTTAAGGGAACTTGTTCCAGGTTTCATGTCAGATGTGTACCATGTCAATGAGCAAAAACCTCTGAGATTTTAACTTGAAGCTGGGTAATTCCACATGTGGGATGTTACAGTGCAGTCGTGGTCAAGGAAGTGTAGCGACCAGGCATGTTTTTTCCAACAGAGTTCTGTGAGTAGGCTCTGCACTAAGCTTGCTTGTAAATGCAGTAATGCTTGGCTAATGAAGCTTTATAGCAGCTGAAGGCACCCTCGCGCCTGTCTCCATTAATACAGTAAAGAACAAATCAATAAACTGAATCAGGAGATTATATAGTTATATTACGGCAGTTGTCAGAGAACACCACAAGGTCAGGAAATCTTATGAACTAGTATTGAGGCATTCCCAGTGTCATGAATCATCTGAAATCAGATCTATAGAAATCTGCTAAATACCACAGAGCTTTGAGTGTGAGGAAAATACATGGTAATCATTTGAACAAAGTCTGTTTGCTGAAAATGTTATGTTCAGTTTATATGAAAGTCTATTTAATCTTTGACAAGGAGTTTTCACAGTTACTATTTGCCTTCTATTTGATCATTGACAGGTCTTTTCCATATGCTTATGACACCTTGTGGGTCACCATAAATTTAGTGGTAGTGTCAAAGAAAAAACATCAGCTTCAGGGTCTGGAGAGGAAATAATGGAACAAATTTCTTTATTGTTCCTATTTCCTCCTTTTAGTCATATTGGTTTATTTGTAACAGAGTTCTGCCTCTCATAATGACTTCATGCCAGCTTGAACAAGAGGAGAAAAACATTAAATGTGTCCCTTGCATAATCTCAAGCTTGGCAGAGTTGTGTTAGAGGTGTCTTGGGCCCAGTGTTCATTTATCCAGCAGGACATTCCGTACATAACCTGAGTTTGTCAATGCTGTTTAAAAATAAGGGGAAGTTTCTTAAGCCAAGTCGCATTTCAGACTCTGAGTATTCTGAAACTCGAAGTGTGCTGGCAGAGTTGGTAGTGACTGTGGTGTAAAGGGAGCTGAGACTGGCATGATGAGGTTAGCCTAGGCATGATATTAGAACTATAGTTTTAAAATGTGCTTTAGACTACTGAGGTAACGTTTTTCAAGACAGCTTATAATGATGCATCTACATGTTTTGGGTAAAAAGTAGATATAGCTTGAAATTAAAACTATCTCAACAGTGCAGCATTGCACCATTGACTGTGGCCATGTGTGGAACGAATGCAAAATAAGGGTGAACTGCTGGAGCCCAGAAAAGATAGTTACAAGTCCTCTCTTTCCCCTCCTTCTCTGTTTGAAAACTGTAATCATAATCATTTTTCCAAGAATATGTGTTGCTCTCTGAGCTGAAAAATACCTTTTTGTCCTCTTGGTCTTTGACATACATGACAAGCTACTGATGTACATTGATGAGTGAGGACCAACTGGCATCCACTTTGATGGCATACCTCTTCCCTCTCCTTCCCTCTGCCTCACTTATGTATTATGTACCTGTACCTTATTTTAGCCATCTCCAGTGTAGATTTTTGAGGCAGAGATTATTACTTGTCCAGTGATTAGTACAATAGGGCCCTCACGCCAGCTCATATTGCTAGCCACTACTATTAAATAAATAAATTCCTGAAGATCGCTGGATGGAATAAATTCCATCAAGACCGCTGCCTCTTCCATTACAGTAGCAGATGCCCGCTACTTCTTTGGAAGACACTATTCTGTGCTTTTATTGTTATTTATATTTTAATTCTTCATCCAATTCAGAAAGAAGGGGGGTTTTTTTGCAATCATTCTTGACCAGAACTGACAAGGAAGTGTCTTTGTTTACTTATCATTACTTAGAGCGCACTAATTTTGTATTTTCTTTCAAATTTTAAAAGAAACTTGTGTCTGCAAATCTGATCCTTTAGTTCATAAAAGTAGGATTCTCCATTTTAGAGAGTGAGTGAGCTTATATACTGTTCTGCTATTGCCTCTCTATGTCTCCAAGTTAAGTTCAGGTGTTTTTCCTTGAAAAAGTCATTCTTGCTCTGTGAAAATAGATCCAAATATTGTACTTTACACATTAATCCTAGAACCAAAGAGTCAAAGAAAATAATCAGTTTAATTTATTTTTATTGCCTGGGTAATTAGCTATATGTCATAAAATATCAGATTGCATCTGGAGTTAATTCCCTGAGTCTCATCTTAAAATTTGTCAGCAACATTCTATTAATACTATATATCCTTTGCATTGCCCCCCCTGCAACTTTCCATAACCTTTCATTGCACATAAACTTACCTTCTGAATCTTCTTAGATTCACCTCAGTGGCAAGTAAAATTTGCTGTACTAAGTCCATGTTTGGGGGACCAGATTTGTAGACTATGCATCTTGTCCTTTAACAGTTTTGTGCTTAACATTCGTAGTGCCAGAGATGATAAAATGGTGTGGGATATATGAATGTCAGTTTACATTTTTTTTCTTGATTTTTCTTCTCATAATTCTGTCCATAGAATATCATCAGTCTGTTGGATCTCAGGGTTTTGGGAAATCTAGCATTTTTTTTTCTGAGCCACTGTTAACTTCCTCAGTTCTGTACTGTGTGCTCTCTCTCTCACAGTCTGAAAGGTTCTAAAAAAAACGTAGACGGTATCAAGAAAAAAGAGTAGCATCCAAAGCAGAATGAGGGTGGTTCTATGGCTTTCTGAGCTTTTTCTGTCACTGAAAAGAAAAATCTGGGTTTACTTTATGAGGAATAAATAGGGTTCATAACTGAGAGAGGTGAAATACGAAGTGAGAAAGAACTGGGGAGAGTTAGAGAATATAAGTGGATAATGTGAGAAGAATGAGACAGATTTTAGTAAGGACAATTTAAAAGAGACATTAAGAAAACATTTCTTCTGGTGACAGCAGTTCTAAGGGTTATGGATTTTTACTCACTGGAACTTTTTAATAGCAACTCAGCTAAACATCTTTCAATAATATCTTGGGTGTGGTTATTCCTGCTTTAGGCAGTGATAGAGACTGTGCAATTTCTCTGGATCTGCTTTGTATGATTTAGTAAGGTGAGAAGTAAATGAGAGGGAAGACCAGGGCTGAAGACCAAATGGAATTTGGAAGGTACAGTGAGGAGAACAATTTGTTGAGTGGCTGTGGTGGCATGAGGACTGACAAAAGCCAGGCCCAGCAACAAGTGGGACGGTGGTAGCAGAAGAATACAGTATGGGTTCAGAGTCCCAGTTTTAGAACTTGGTATCACTGAGTATCACTGAGAGCTTGTGGTGCTTCTCTAAGCTGCTTTTCCTCAAGTTTTTGCTTATGGTTACTAACAACCAACTCTGTGCAACTTTGCAGTTTCCTGCTTGTCTTTTACAATGTAAAATCTGTCTCATCTGTGTTCTTATCAGCACTGATGTGAGCTTATAGAGTTGCTTTCAGCTTTCCATTCATAGGGACATGTTTTAGAGCATCCTTTAATTACCCAGTTGTATGGAATACGTCACAAATTTACTCTTGATTTCTTTGTTGTGCTCATTTGCCAAGCAAAGAGTTTTTCCTCAGACCTGTTTCTTATCATCATCCCCTATAAAAGAAAAGTTAACGTATTGCTGCATTTGCAAAGAGTCTCTCATTTGGATGATGCAAAAGATTGTATGTATGCATGTTCCTAGCTTCATTGAATAGTTGCTTATTACATTAAGGGGAAAAAAGGCAGTTAATTAATTTATGTACACAACTGGTGGTACTGATTGAACTAAGGAGTGTATGTGCAGATTTTTGCATATGTACAAATTTAACATGCACTGGAGATTTTACTTCTGATGCTATTTTATAGCATTGGCTATGGGGAAAAAATGAAACCAAAATTCAGACTGTTTTCCTGATTAGATGAACAAATCCTTGGACTCTTGCAGTAAGCCTTTAAGACAGGGTAAAAAGCTCTAGAAATTGTATTATATATAATGGTTCTCTATGCAGTTTCTCATTTCAGTGAATCACAGATGATAGTGGGAATCCTTATCACCACACTTATCTCCTGCGAATACGAATGTATTAAGATGAGTTACTGTGTAATTACGATTGCTCCAGACAGATTTATTGTGAAGTTACCAGATTGTTACCCCTAAAAAAGTCTGCCTTATTTCATGATAATTATGCAAACTGGTGTCATTTTTGTGCACAAGTTCTTAACTGATAATAAAACAGGCACTCTGCCAATTTAAATAAGCACTAGAAATTAGTTATTCTCAAAGAAAGAGGAGATGGGAAACACATGATATATGCTTACAAAATGTTCACTTGCAGTACATGCAGGTGAACATTTTGGGGGACGAGTTTCGGATGCAGAAAAATGGCAGAGGTGGATAAGAATACACAATACACAAATAAAAAAGCTACTGAAGTAGTTAAAACTGGAGGACATCACACCTACTACAGTGTCCTGAAGTTTTGACTTTTAAATGTTTGTTTGTTTGTTTGTTTGTTTGTCGCAGTGTTTTATCTGGGGAGAGAGTGATGGTTATTGCTCATTACAGTCATTCATGGAGTATTTTGTATAAACTAAACTAGAATTGATTTAGTCAGACATGCTAGGTTCCTGTTATCATAACAAAAGCTAAGTTAAAGCTTCTATGAGTGGAAGGGCAGTGTTTCTAAATCAAACTCAGTGTCTGGCTCCATGGAAATTCATTACCAGTCTGTCAAGAGAAATAACCAGCCCAAACCCCAGAAATTCAGAGTGAATCCTTGGATTCTGGAAGAGATCTGTCACTTTCTCTGCTGTCACACTGTGTTTTCATGTTCCTCTGCTGCCAGCTTCAGCTCAGATAAAGTGTTGAAGTACCGTTAGAAAGTCTGTCTTGACAGTTTGACTAACCTGACCAGATGTGGGTAATATTGGGAATCTTGTGCTAAATCTGGACTAAAAAAGTTTTCCATGAAATTTTACAAAGCAAAGGAACTGGAAAACAGTTGAAAATAGGATCTGAGAAGGCCACTTTGTTTTTTAGTGCGTATCCACTGCTCCCTTCCAAACTTTGGAGCTTTGCCAATTACTGTTTAAATTTGTATTCATGTCCTTTTAGAAAAGTTCACATCTGATGCTGATAGAGACTTTTCCAGTGACTTTGAGTGAAACTATAGCTTTCAAAATCTCATCACTTTTCAAAATAATATAAATAATTAACACAATATTTCATTAAAAATACACAAGGACACAACACACCAAAAAGTTGTGAGAACATTGACAGAATAGATGTTGAAGAAATAAAACATATTAAAAATAAAAAGGCGAATGGACCATTGCCGTCTCTCAGGTCAAGGTGAAGGCACTGAAATTAGCAAAAGTATAGAGGGAGGGAGCTGTCTGCCCCAGGAAGTCATCCTGGTCTCACTGAGTATCTGCCATACATGCTCATCTGCTCTACTAGTGAAAATGGGACAAATGACATCATGATTTATCCCCAGAAACACACTTTAACAGGGTAAGCACAATCAGGAAGTACCAACAGTGCCTCTTTTCCAGTATTTTACTTTTTAATATCTCCAAATTCGGGCTCCACATATTGTCAAAAGCCAATAGTTTGCTTCCTGAAAGAAGTACGTGATAGATTTATTGCTTGCTTTTGTAGGTAGTTTTGGTAGTTTCATTTGTCATTTTTGCTGTGCTGTGGAGTACAAGTTCTTAAGTGTTTTTCCATATTTACAAAGCAAGGGATTCAGGTCACTTTACTGGCTAAAATGTAGTTTTGACATTACTCCAAATTTTGTCACAGGGAATATGAATAATGCTCCCCAAAAGGCTCTGGTTCAGCTCACAATTGTATAACTCCACTGGGCAGTAAAAATTAATGTATGCAAGGTGATGCATGTATGGCATTACTTAGGGCACCAGTTGATGTAACCTGTTGCCATAGAGAACCCAAGCACATTTTAAGAATCAAAAGCACATATCTCTTACAAAAAAAAAAAAGGCATTATTTATTATTTAGAAAATCCACAAATAATTTATATTGGCTAGGGAAGTGAATGAGGGTTTCATAACAATAGTTTGAGGGTATTTTTCTTTTTATGCATTTTTCTGAAATGCATTTGCTAATATATGTGTCATATACAGCCTGTCTGCTTTGAAGAAGTAATAAAGCCAAGCATGTCTAGCTACACACTTTTGTCACCTGCTGTATTTTACACAATTCTTTCCAAAAAAAAACTAATCCCAAATCCCCTTTGCTGCTTTTTAGACAAGTCATGCTAAGTTTTTTATTCCTATGATAAAAGTTATTTGAAAACAAAGTTAAATTGTTTACAGGGGAAAAATATTTTCTGCATTGTATTTCCTGATACATTTTTCACTTGAGTGTCTCAAGTCCTTTAATTTCTTGGTGAATAAAGTTGTAGATTTATTTACATTTTATATATAACTATAATTACAATTTGTATACTTGGAAGTAAACAATTTTCCAGCTTAGCAAATAAGACATTGTTTTGATAACATTGGAATTCTATTACTTATTGTCACATCTATCCGTATACTGAAATTTTTATCCACTGGAAATGCCCAGCAGCATCAGCCATCCTCTAAGTATAATTCTGGGTACTTGTGCAGCACTGACACTGTCTGTGTAACACAGCATGCTTGAAAGGAGGCTG
>NW_010169682.1:103135-105577 GCF_000695765.1 Mesitornis unicolor
GGTGTTTTGACAGAGAGAGTTCCCACAATGTTTAAAACTTTAAATTGTATTTTAAATTAAACTAAGCCTTGTGTTGGTGGAAAGGAGACCCATGTTGCTGAAAAGAGACAGCATTTGTGACAAAAGCATTACAGATGTTGAATGTCAGACACTGTAAAACAGTTTCCCTTCTGCTTTAATTGAGTGCTTTCTCAAAAAGCTGAACCTCATAGGAAATCACAGTGATTCCCGTTTTTCCAAAAGCAGTTGAGCTGCTTTAAACTTCACTTAAAAAAAATACCTTAAACTGGGAGTTGTTTTGAGAGTCCCAATTTAAGGTATTTTTCTAGGTTGCAATAAGGAAGACAAAATAGTTACCAAGAAGAGCAGTAGGAATGAATAACAATAGTTGAAAGTATTTTAGTTACCATTGTGGCTGTATCTGTAACTGGGTCTTTTAAAATACTAATTTAAGAAGGTGAAGGAAATTCACCACTTTTTCCCCCCGCTCATTCCATTCCTTTTAAGATCTGAAATCCCCTTTTCCATTGTGTGCACATGCATTTTTTTAGCTTGAGTGATCACCTGGCATCCAGAGATCAATGGGGAGTGTTATACAACCATGTCATTACATATATTTCAACAAGCAGATGCTAGTAAGAAGAGTTCTACCAGTTTTTGAAACTGTTGTCAAATTGTGGCTTAAACATCAGAAGAACGTTCTGCAAATTTACATAACCTCTAAAAAGCTTGAAAAATAATTTATGGTGAACATCTCTCAGCACTCATTTCCAGGGGGAAAAAAACAAACAAACAAACAAACAGAAAAACCAGCCCAGCTCTTTGAATGTCCTTTTCAGCTGAGCTCATATTTATAAAATTGCACAGATAATAATGAAGGAGATTAAAATTAACAGCAACTGCATATGTGCAAGTGCTGCTTCGGATGAATACATTACAGTAGTCACAGTGAATTAGAACTACACGAATTGTTGCAGCCTAGGACTGGAGTGGGATATAATGGTGTCATACTTGAGGCTAGAAGCTGAAAAGTAAGATTGCTGCTAAACAGGATACTGCTAATCCCTGCAGATGGGCATATACTCTATTTGTGGTTTTATGATGCAAACATCAAGGTATCATTCTCAGAATTACTTTCTACCTGTTCTCTTCTTCCTCCATCTCCTCTGTTTTCAGTATATCTCAGTTCAGTGCAAAAAAAAAAAAAAATCTAATTTGTAAACTTCAAAGCTGAGTGTTAAATTCAAAGTGGTGATGGACAGGAGAGCCTGTTCTGCTCTAGATTAGTGCTGCGTTTTCAGTGTTGTTTAAAAGCCAGGAAAGAAGGACGATTCAGGCTTGGTTTTTTCCATGGTGAAAAAGATCTCATAGGCTCTGAACTGAAGTGGTGAAATCCTCAAATGTCTCCTGAGCCTGCCAGGTGTTTCTTTCATTTTGAGTCTAAACCTCAGAAGAATTGGTCTTTAGATTTGTAAGTTTTAAAGCCAGAAGGGGTTACATCATATAGTCTGACCTCCTAGATACCACAGCTATTTATTTAGATACTCTGTGAATTGAATAAAATATACATGATTAAAACTTGTATTTCAAAAAGATACCAAATCCAAGTTCAGAAGGCACACAGGCTGCTTTTGTGTTTTAGATACCAACCCAGAGGAATAGATCTCTCTCTGTGTTTGGATTCTGTATCTTCCTTCTTTTCTCTCTGAAAATGCAAAAGAGTTCAATTTGTAAATTCCATGTTAGCTTCTTTGCCTCAAACACAGGAGGACAAGAAAATTAGAATTTCTTTCCAGTGCAGTAGAAGAAATATTTTTATGTGTTCCAAATGCAAAAATGTCAGGGATAAAAAGACTTGCTTTGTTTTTAATCCAGGAGAGAGAGAGTTAGAAAACTTAATATTAGCTGAACTGCTTTCGTGCATTTTTAAGCACTTCAATAAATATGTTCTTGATTGGATGTAAAATTTCCTCTGTAGTGTTTGCAACCCATGAGAATATTAAAGTGAAAAAATCACTTTAAAAAGTTAGAGGGTTGTAAGTGTTTTTACATACATTTAGTCTTTAGGGTCCTAATTTTTCTGACTCATATTAATTTTATTCCATATTTATAGCTTGAGAAGAGAATCAAATTCAAGAGGTCCATAACTATGTATAAATAGTTACTGTTTATGAATATTGCTACATGAATTATAAAGAGGATGGTAAATCAAGAGACATGAAGTGAAAAACTCTCCTGAAAGATATCTAGGTATTTAGCTCACAGTGATGTATCAGAAGGGCTTAGAAGTCTAGGTAGTTTTTGTATTTATTTAGTTGTCTGTCTGTATGCTATTAGAGACTGGGCCTTTTAGAGGAAATTCTCCCATCTAATTTCAAGCATTTAACTGAGGAGTCTGTGTGAGTGAGGATGACCAAGTGATCAGGCCCAGTCAGCATGGGT
>NW_010169683.1:0-23190 GCF_000695765.1 Mesitornis unicolor
TATATATAATTGTACATATTATTATATATAATACATCAGCAAGGAGCTAGACAGGACACCCAGACCCTCACACCGCCTGTTTGTACCCCCTCAGTGTCCTACACCCCCCAAAGAAGCAGGGCCTTGAAGGGGTTAAAGAGCACACTTGCCAAATAGGAATTGAAGTGCGCTAAGTGACTGCTCAGGGTAATAGCAGGAGAGAAAAATTATGTGTCATGTATTTATAAATAATAAAGCATAATTTATTAATAATCTGGAATTGAACAAAGAGTCTATGAAGCTTAATTAATTATTACTTGTAAAGTGCTTTTGAGATTATTGGATAAAAGCTGCCACAGAAGGTATCACAGGAAAAATGTAGTGACGTCCTACAGGAGACTCCCCCACCCCAAAATCTGGCAGGACAGACCTGGGTGATGCTTCATGACCCCAAAATCTGGCAGGGCAGACATGGGTGATGCTTCATAACCCCAAAATCTGGCAGGACAGACATGGGTGATGCTTCATAACCCCAAAATCTGGCAGGACACACATGGATGATGCTTCATAACCCCAAAATCTGGCAGGACAGACCTGGGTGATGCTTCATAACCCAAGGGGTTTTGCTGTGGAGCTCAAAGGATGCTCCTCTGCAGCATCCCATCACTGTGTTGGCTCATCACAGAGTGATGTCAACATCACAGAGTGTTGGCTTCCCGTTTATAACTGCACTTAAAAGGAAAAAAGAGGGGGAGAAATCCTGTTTGAATGCACAAAATCCAAAGAGGGAGGGAACAAATAATTCCCACCTTTTTCGCTGTAAAATAACACACACAGCGCTGGTCTTCCCATCTGGGGCTGGGCCCTGGTGCCAACCATCTCTGCCACCACACAACTGCTCCAATTTACTCATTATTACAGCTCAAATTTGCAATTTAACCAGAAGAAAACACAATCCTGGACAATTAAAACCACATTAAGCCAGTTCATCACCTTTTGAGTGAGCTCATCTCCAGCCAAGCCATCCCCAGCTTGTGGGACCTTCACCAGCACCGGGTTTGGGATGAGCCCTGGTCCCCTCATTATCCCAGATGGAGAAAGGATGCTGATGAATTTTTGAGGTTTTTTGAGTTGTACCTAATGATTCTTGCCCGCTGGGCTCACTCACCACCCTCCCTCCCACTCTAAATGAGTCTTTTAACACATTTTCTGTTTCTATTTTTATTAAAAAATCTCACGCGTTGCCAATTTGCCCTCTCGCCGGCACCGACTGCGGCAGGCGCCGCCGACGGCCGCAGTCAAGTATCCTCCAGAGAAATAAAAAGGAGGCGTCATTGAATGATGTACAAGCAACAATTATTATCTGGGTTACGGCTTTTAAAGTATATATAGCTTAAAAGAGAAGGCTTGGTGGAGCTGAGAGGGAGGAGAAGTAGCTCTGCTTGAGGGAGAAGCTTTGATTTATACCAGGGAAGGTTTCTCTAAGCCCCTCGCTGCTCTGAGCAAGGAGGAAGAGAGGTGATGCTCTGAAACCTCCTCAAACCTAAGGTCTTTTGCCTACAGAAGCTTCTAGTTCATGGCCGTTGACCAAAACATTGGGATTTTATACCAGAAATACCCCATTGGAGCTGCATGGCCAAAAAAGGGTTGGTTGTCGATCACTGTCTCTGATGGAGGAACAGCCACAGATGGGGTCTGCCTTCTTCCTAACCTTGATTTCCAGAGGAAAATAAAGGTGTGCTTTATAATAATCACAGTTTTAAAAAACAAGCAGATCTGTCTCAGTTAATGAAGGCCGCGCAATGAGCCTGCCGGCATAAATCATGTTATTTTGTGGAAGACGTTGACAAATGACACCCAAAGGTGGCGAAGGGAGGAAAACAAACACCACGACCCCCCCAAAGAGGTGTTTGCAACTGATTTAATGCCAGCAACAATTGAAATGTGAGATAGCCACATCGAAATTTCTCTGGTTTTAAAAGATGCTGCTTAAATCTGCGGATCTTCCTTGTGTTTCTCTGTCTCCCTTGTGCACATCAATGGCTCTGTGACTTCTTTAGCTTGAACCACCCTGAACCGAGCCCATTCTGTAGCAACACCGTAGTCTTTGGTTCTTTCTTTTTTTTTTCCCTTTGAAATGCTTTTTAAAGTGCCACTGTGTTCTTTTGGAGTCATATTAACCATGCAATAAATTTGCATAATGTGGATCCATAATGTTTAATCAAAGCCTCTCTGGAAAGCTCTCATTGTCCATGAGCTCTCATAAATTCTCACTATCACCTCCGTGTTAAATACTAAAGCTGCCCGGGGTATATTGTGCACTAATCACCTGCAACATTGAGTTTGAAAGACATTATCCTTATTTTTTTTTCCCCTTTCCGCTTGAGCAACTAAACCTCTAAAAGCCCCGTGTGAAGGCAATTTTAGCAAGAAATTTTGCTGGAGGGGAGCAGGTCACCCCCAGCCTTTTACGTCTGCATTAAACCTGGACTCCCCCTAAATATCTTTGCCCTCATCCAGAGGTTGGGTTATCCATCCCCATCGCAGTGAGTGAGCAGAGGATGGGCGCTCCTGTCTCTGCACGTCAGAAAGAGATGGAGAGCCCAGTGTCAAAATCGTTTGCGCTTGGAAAATTAAAAGACTCAATTAACTCCTGGGTTGCTTCTTTTCTTTCCTTTTTTTTTTTTAGTTTTTAATTTCCTTTAAATTAGTTAGGCAATAATGTGTGACGGGGAGGAGGCTGGAAAGCCACAACCATATCTGTGATGTCCTCCTGCCCATGTCCTAGGCAGTTGGACCTGATGACTATTGTAGGTCCTTTCCAATTGAGGTCTCTTTTCTTTTCTTTTCTTCTCTTCTCTTCTCTTCTCTTCTCTTCTCTTCTCTTCTCTTCTCTTCTCTTCTCTTCTCTTCTCTTCTCTTCTCTTCTCTTCTCTTCTCTTCTCTCCTCTCCTCTCCTCTCCTCTCCTCTCCTCTCCTCTCCTCTCCTCTCCTCTCCTCTTCTCTTCTCTTCTCTTCTTTCTTCTCATCCCATCCCATCCCGTCCCTGCTTCCTCCTTCTCCTCCTCCTCCTCCTCTTCCTCCTCCTTCTTCTCCTCCTCCTCTTCCTCCTCCTCCTCAAGGTGCACATCATCTCCACACTGTTGTCTCTTTTGAGGCCCATCTGCTCTGGTGAGCGTCCTCAAGCTGGAATAAAACCAGGAGGGTCCCTTGACTGCTGACACTGGGGGAAAAGACTCAAAGTGGTGGAAAGCAGATAAAACAGGGAAATAGTTTTTCAATGCCTCCAAAACTGAAACCGGAATCATATGGATGAAAGCTGATGCTGGAGCAGGTATTTTTCCTGTCTTTCACCGATTTCAAAAGTTAGGCCTGAAAGACAAGAGAAAAAGAGAAGAAAACCCAATCCATATTGTTTCCTAATTTCTGTAGGTTACGTTACATGAGGGTGAGGTGATCTGAACCAGTCCTTGTGAGTGCATTCCCGACACAAAAAGGGTTACAAATAATAGCAACTTATGGGAGGTGACATCTCCAAGCCTCTTAGGAGGCTAATTCTATAACAACATTAATTCAACATAATGCGTTCATGAATAGAGATTGGGCTAATGCAGGGCTTGAAAGTTAGGCGGCTTATTCTTGCCGATCTTAATTTCACTAAGTGCCTAGTCCTGAAAGACATCGCTTCTTTCAGTGCTTTCCTTGGAAAAAACTTCCCTTTTTTGATGCTTTCTCCCCTCTTGCTGCTAACTTTGTATTCCTAAGCTTTAGGCTCAAACCCAGGTTGACTATAAAACCCAGCTCTTTGATTTTAGAGCATGTGGAGTGCTCACATCTGGACCGCGTGTTCATCAGGCTGCTGGCAGCAACACAAACCTGGGACACAGAATAAATCCATTTTTAAAAAGTGACTGACCCGCAGAGGAAACATTTCCTTTTGCCAAAAGGCAAGAATGCTTTCTTTTACCCCGAACAAAAGGTTTTGTTTTGCTTGGCCTCTTCCCTTTCATTTGATCAGTAATGTTTTATGCTTAAATTACTTTTGGATATGCAGGGTCTCAAACCTTACCTTTGTAAACCAGAAGTGTAACACTCCCGGTTACTCACCCATTTTCCTCCCCCCTCCTTTATAAACTCTCTGCCACCTATAAGCCAGGTCAGTGGGTAATGGACTTGATGATCTTGATGATCTTCAAGGTCTTTTCCAACCCTAAGGATTCTGTAACTCCAGCCAATGTGAGGTGAGGGTGAGCATCTTCAAAGACGTCCTCCTCCACCAAAGGGAAGAGCCACCACTTTTCATCTTCCGCTTTTCTCCCTTTTCATCTCAGAACTGCGGTAAGACTGAAAATTGCTTTTCCCCCCCGAAATTATCTTCAAGCAGTTGGCTTTAATCTCCCATTAATGTGCATTTTTACCCTATAAAGCCATCTAGCACCTCCGGGTCAATCAAACCTGCATGGAGACAGGGCTAGGACAACTCCCTAAAGCCAATTTTGGTGCCATTTGTGGCAGCTGGAGGTATTTCAAGGTTGCCTCTGTGTAAGCATGAGCATATTTTAGCACCTCGTTTCTAGGCGACCGATGACGCTGCCTTAATTACAAAAGCAGGGAAATAATTCTGACTTCGGAGCCGGGAGCGGGAGGAGATGAACAAGTGGTGATAAGGGCCTACCTCAAACACAGATAACTTAAAAGATTAGCCAGGGAGACAGGCCTGGTGCTCACCATTGAATTGAAGTCAAATACATAGCTTAATGCTGGCATCGAATATTTTTTTTTAAATAATGTTATTTAAGGATTTAAATCTTGAAAGACCTCATTTCCCTGCTGGCTTCCTAATGGTATTCATGTTAGCTTGGGGACCAGATCCTGCACGCAGCAAAAAGCATCCATCACAGGAGCATGAATATAAAGGTGCCGTAATGCAGCCAGAGCCCTTGTATAATGTGCTGAGATTGGATAATCAAGAGCAAAGCCTATTTCTCTTTGTATACAGAAGCTTATTAAAAGTTAGAAAGCAAAGAACTCTCCCATCACCCATCACCCTCTTGACCCATGGGGTCTTCTTGTCCCTTTTCTATAACCATCACTGCTCCAGATCCACATTAACAACCCCAGGACCTCTGTCGATCTCTTTTTTTATTCCTTTAAAAATTGGGGTTTTTTATAGGTTTTTGGTGACTCCTTTCCTTAAGGCTTGGCATCTGTCTTCTGCTCTCCCACATGGCTCTTCCAGGTAAGAATCTAAAACCTCTTGTGTTTTTGGGCACTGGGAGACCCCTGGAAATCTTCTGCATCTTGCAGAAGAAGGATAAGAAAATAAAAATGAGAAAGAAAAATGGCTTTTGAGAAAGAAAAATGGCTTTTTTTTTGTCAAAACTGGCTTTAAAAAATACAGTTTCTGGAAGCAGGGGTTGCTAACCCTTCCAAAAGTCACCATCTGACCATCCCCTGCACCTCTGGCCTGCACCTGCTTATGAGGCAATGATTCTGTTTAATGATATCTAATTTTTATTGCAATATCAATAAGGAAATGTGCCAGTCAGCTGCTTCAGAGGGTGTCTGTGCATTCGCCTCCTCCGAGTGGGAGCATCCTTAATGTTGGGTGATGGGAAAGTCATTGGATGCCATCAGCATTGGCTTTGACATTGGGTTATAGCAGAGCCCACAGCCTGGCTGGAGACTTCTCAAATGTTGCTAGGGGATAATTTTGAGATATTTAAGCAAACTTGACTCAAAAAAGACCCTTTGGCCTGAAAGTAAATCTCAACTTGTATTTCTGTGCTGCCACCCAAGAGTCTAAAACTGGCCAATTTTCCAGATTCATTGGTTTTACTGCAAAAACCTGAGCTTCTTGTTCTGCTCCTCCATCCACCTCACCACCCCTCTTCCTCTAAATCTGAGCTTGGCCAAGGTTAGAGGAGAGGTTTTTGGGGGCAGTTTTGGAAGGCATCATCTTTCTTTGCTGACCGAATCCCCTTGCTTAACCCCACTACAACAAGAAAGTGATGGAGCTCCACAATCTTGGACTTAAATAAGGTTCCTCCGTGCCTTATCCAGCATCCCAGAGTGATTTGTAAAGGATTTAAAGGTACCTGAGTTATGACAGATCAATGGACTTGGATAAAGAGGCCTTGTTCATCTCAAGCATGAGAAATCAGATATTCCTGGAGGCGAGAGGTTTTTAGAGCGTGATGGATCTAGTTGGATCTGGTGGAGCAAATCCCAGGAGCCTAAAGGTTTAAATGCCTTAAAAGTTTAAATATTAAAAAGCGGAGATTTATTACACAGAGTGACCTTTAAAACTTGTCTCATTAAACTACGTCTCCTGGCCCTTCTGGGCCTCGGTGCCTCCAAAGACGAGACTGGGAAGTTCAAAGCAATGAGCAAAAATGGTTAAAAATGTCACCATTTTATGGACTTTTCTGTAAAACTGAAACTTGAAAAAGGAAAAAAACCACAACCGATGTGTTAATATCCCCAGGGGCTTCATCCTGTCCATTCCCATCAAATTCCCTCCCCAAATTTGGTTGAATTATGCGCACTGGCTGCTGGGATTGGCCATGGGGCCATTTGGGCATTTTGCGAGTGAAATTTGGCTTCAGATTTCTTGTTCTGCTCTTAAAACATCCCAAAAAAAAGAGGGAATTTCAGCAACTTTTATTTTTAGCAACCGTTATTGATATTAATACAGATTTATAACAGCCGGTGTCATGTAGCTGCCTGTTTCTAAATTGAAGCTTTTTGGAGTTTCGCGAATCTCCAATTTCTCATCCCGATTTGGAGCAAAAACACAGTTTGAGAGGCTGGAAATTTTGGCACTGCAGACAGTCTTGTTTATGTCTAATTTTAAATAATAGTTTGCAATGCAGATTGAATAGGGATTAGAAGGGAGAGGTTGTTTACTTCTTCAGCTCAGTCCCAGGTATGTCTGTCACTCTGAATAATTAATCTACAATTAAAAAAGAAGAGTTCATACCGAGTGCATCTTCATTTTCATTTTCATTTTCTCACCTGCACCCAAAAATAAAATAAAAAAATAAAAATCAGGATTGGAATAAAATAACGTGATAACTTCCTCAAATGCAATTTGCTGCTCTTCCCTGTAAAAAATCAATCTAATTATAGGCACACACGTTAAATGAATGTCACAATCATCGCGGAGGCACCTGAGCATCAATATTTTAGAGCAAGGGGGGGAAAGTTCTCTTTTATTCCCCACCCCTGAAGAAAAAAATCAACTTGTCCCTGCCCGTGGGCTTTTCCTAGGACATAGGAAGGGAAAACACAGAAGCACAGAATCCCAGACCGTCAGGGATTGGAAGGGACCTCCAAAGCTCATCCAGTCCAATCCCCCTGCCGGAGCAGGAACACCCACATGAGGTTACACAGGAAGGCGTCCAGGCGGGTTTTGAATGTCTGCAGAGAAGGAGACTCCACAACCTCTCTGGGCAGCCTGGGCCAGGGCTCTGTCACCCTCACTGAGAAGAAGTTTCTTCTCAAACTGAAGTGGAACCTCCTGTGTTCCAGTTTGTGTCCGTTCCCCCTTGTCCTATCATTGTTTGTCACCGAGAAGAGCCTGGCTCCATCCTCGTGACACTCACCCTTTAAATATTTATAAAATATTAAATATTTTTCTCTGCTGGCCATCTATCAATGTAAGGCTGGTAGGTGTTTTAGGGCAGATTTTTGATATTTGCTGATATTCTTAGGCACATGAAGACACAGAGATAATTTCAGCAACTTGGCCAAAATGGGGCGGTTTGGGTCCTGGTGTGGAGAGGAAAAACCCATCAACAGCCCCCAAAAATCTGAATTATCCACTGCAGCCCCGGTCTCTGAAATCAGTGTTTTCCATGAAAGGAGTACTACTTTTTGGCCAAACCTGCAGAAAAGTGGATTTAGCACCGAGGCTGCATGGAAGCACCTCTGGAAATGGAGATTTTGCAGAAAACACAGTCCCCGCTCCCCATGGACCAGCACCTGCTGAAAACCTCTGGCGTTCACTAAAATTGAAGCAAGCATTTTGCTCAATCTGATTTCTATTTTATTTTTTATTTCCTCAAGGTGCGGGATGTGCAGTTTGGGGTGATCTGGAGGGAGATGCTGCTGTTGATTTGCAGGAGAGGATTTTCATTCAACCACCCACACTAAATTTTCAACAAGTTTATCCAGAGGGAGCAGCAAGAGCCTCAAGACGTCTGTAGGAAATTATTTCGGGTTTCGGGCAGCTCCCTGGTGAAGCATGAAGCCAAGAGTGGCTTGAGTAAATGCCAGACCAACATTTTTTAGGGGATTTTAAAGTTTTTTTTCTTCTCTCCACACTGATTTATCAAAACCTACATGGAAGGCTCTGACCAAAACAAATTTGAAAGCTGGGTATGAAAGTTGTCTGGTTTTTCGCCAGCTTAAGCATCTGGGTTTTCTGGTTTAAGCCATTTAATGTTTGCACTCGTCGCTGTGGGGACCTTTTCTGCAATGCATCTCACCCCGGCATAGACAGGCCCCGCTGTTTTTATGCTCTTCAATTAATTTGGCACCTTTTGTGGCTCTGATATAAAGAAATCGCCTCCCTGTTTGACTTATACGAGAGATGCCCAGACCTGGGTTTTATTCGAGCTCCCTGTCAGACTTTACAGGAGAGGGAAGTGAATTGGGTAATGTGGCTGCCTGCAAGGATTCCTGTGCTGAAGAAGACCTTGACAACCCCATGAAGCTATCACTGCATGTAATAAACCCTGTACAACTCCAGCTTGAACTTGATTTTGCTGTATTTTAGCAACTCGCTGACATTCGGAGTGATGCAAAGCGTCTGATTTGCTGCGTAAGAATCCGCAGGAGCCGGACCTTCACGTTTCCTCCTTTTCTAGGTAGAGATAAGTCAAGCCAGGACTTATATTACTGGGTTGAATTGCTCCTAAAAAGTAAGTCTGTGGAGGCTGTGCACCAAGGGGGAAGGTCTGCTGTAGCCTAAATGACACCCATCACCCTTATAGCACCTTACATCCAACCACTGGACATCTGGGAGCAGCCAGATGTGATGCTCCGGTCTTTGAGCAGTTTTGAGTTTGTCAGGTTCAGAAGCTGCGGGAGGAGGGAAAACCAGGGCAGCTGACCCAAGCTGACCCCAAGCTGGCCAACAGAATTATTCCATACCATAAATGTCACGTTTTCTATAAATTGAGGAGTTTGCTGGGAATGGCCCTATTTCTTCAATGGTTGGCCTCCCGTAAGGGTCTCCACCGTCATTTCAATTCTGAGGCCTGCTCCGCTGCTTGTAACAGTCTCAGCTTGTGACCACTGCATCAGCTGAGCATAACTGAGTACTCTGTATTAATACTGCTTCTAATAGTGGTTTTTATTATTATTTTATTAAATCTCTTTCTATTTCAACCCATGAGTCTCCTTTCCTTTTCCCGATTCCCCTCTCTGCAGGAGGAAGAGTCATCCCAAAATCTCAGAGTGCCTTTCTACCATACCCTTGGCCAAATCTGAGCACAAGTAGCCCTTTTTTCCCCTTTACTTTCCCCAAGACAGCATGTGATGGAGACCGTGCTTACATTTGTAGCCATGGAAACCATTGATTGCTGCTAATGAAGCCTCCCCATCCTCCTGGACCGCTTTGGCTGCGCTCAAGGGCTATGTGTTGGATGCGGTGGGACATTTTCCAGCTGCGAGGGCTCTTGTGTAGATCCAGCCCAACCCCAGCCCCCAGCTCTCTATGCCCATGGCTCTCCAGTATCCTCCCAGTTACCACAGTGTTCATTGAGATGACAGAAACTGGGCTGATTTCCACCAAAGCCTTCATGCTTTTGGCAACCACTCGCTTTTTACAAGGATTGGGGCACATTCTGACTAGTTTGGGGACTCTCTCAGCCTGAAAAAATTAATAAATACTCATTCTGAGATTGATTCGTCCCCCATATTAATGTATTAAACCCATTTTGCCTTGATGATGATGATGGACAACCACATCTTGGCTCCCCCAGCTAATATTTCTACCTATCTGGTGTAACACAAAAGCTCCTTAGCTCCTTCCTCCCATCTCACCCCAGCCTAACCTCCACCAGCCACTCCAGTCTGCAGCTGCTTGTTTGATTTTTAATTATTCTTCATTATATTTAAGGCAATTTTGCAAAAAAGAAAAAAGAAAAAAAAGTTTATGGCAATTTACTCTGCTTTGTAATTAGAGCCGGTGATTAGAAAATCTTTCACTTCATGATCGAGTTTTCCTTTAAAGAGAAAAAAAAGAAAAAAAAAATCCGAAAAGGGGAATAGAAAAAGGCCGCCAAAAGAGCTCAAAGACTAGAATTAAACAGATTATATCTCATTACTTCCAAATGGAAAGGAAAGTTACAGCTTATTAGAGCAGTTGCATCTGCAGCTGGGCAGGAAGGGAAGCAAATTCCCACCCCTCCACAGGCTGGGGTATTCAACAGTGGGTTACGATTGCCTTGGGGGGGGGCTGATATTTTTCATTTTATGGGTTTATGTTTCTTGTATTCTGCCAGACTCTGCAGATAAAGGCCACCTTGGTCTCAGCCCATGGAAAGGGCAAAGTTAATTAAATAACGCATCCTCCCCGCCCCGCTGTCATTTCTAGGCGCTGTTCATGTACTCAGGGAGGTGGGATCAAGGAAGAAAAGTCAAATCTGAGCATCTTAAAATGAGGTGTTTAACCGCCCTAGGATGCGTTTTGGTCCCAGTTGCAAAACCAGAGAAATTCAGGTTCAAACATTCAGGTAAAATGGCTTTTCAGACACCCAGCATGCCTGAGGGGTCTTTTATTTCCCAAACATCCGTCTCAGGGCAGGCTTCACATTATACAGAGATTTATCCAGATGGTAAAGTGTTCGGGGTGAGCAGGGCTGTGTCCTTGTAGGGAGACCCACACAGCAGAGACCCAACACATTTGTTACACACAAGGACTGAGCATTGCTGCATCCCCGGCTGTGAAAGCACACATTTTCAGCGCAGGGGCTTCCTTATCTCCAGGTTTTGGGCAGTTTTCAGCATGAAATTTCATTCTGGGGTGAAATCTGAGCTCTTTGTCTGTCCCAAAAGCATGGAGAGGTGGGCTGGACAGGCACACATGGAGCTTCCCCCTCCCCAAACCAAGGCTGGGCACCTCAGCATCCTTTAGGTCCTGCTGGTCCTCGGATGATGCCAAGCTTCCCAGCTGACCACTGACCTTACCAAAGCAATCAGACACAAAACCTGCTTAATTGGAGCTCAGAATCGCTATTGCCACCATCTCCTTTCCTTTTTTTTACATTTTTTCCTCCTCCTAAGGAATTTTTTTCATTAGTGAGGAACCAAAATTATTTAAGCGCTTGACGTCCCCAGAGCGGCAGTGGATTTGCAGCGTGCATTAGCCGGCAAGTTCCTCCCAGCCCTTAATAGGCTCAAAGAGGGATGGATGCATTTGGAGTAAACCCGGGGAGCTGATTGCTACCTAAATAACTACTTCATCTTCATAGCAGACACCCGTCAACGGCCGGGGAAAAGGAGTTACGCCCAAGGTCGGGCCAATTAGCCATAGAGGAAAGCTGCAGCATAAGGGTTTTGGAAATGCGAAGAGCTGGAGATACCTGGAGGCTTTTGAGGGATTTTGGCTTCTGGGGGGTTGTTTAGGCTGGAGAAAAGGAGACTGAAGGGAGACCTTACTGCCCTCTATAACTAACTGAAAGGAGATTGTAGCATGGTGGGGTTGGTCTCTTCTCCCTCATAGCTAGTGATAGGAAATGGCCTCAAGTTGTGCCAGGGAAGGTTTAGGTTGGATATTTGGTGGAATTTCTTTCCTTAAAGGGTTGCAAAGCACTGGAAGGGGCTGCCTATGGAGGTGGTGGAGTCCCCATCCCTGGAGGCATTCAGAAGATGGGAGATGTTGTGCTTAGGGACATGGTCTAGCGGCAGATTTAGGTCTGGTTCAATGATTGGACTCAATGTTCTTAAAGGCTTTTTCCAACTGAAACAACTCTATGATTCTTTAATTTTACGTGTTTGTTGGATGTGGTTGAGCAGTTAGGAATGCTCTGGGTCAGCCCATGACTCTGTTATGATGATTTCAGCTATTTTGAGTGTTGGAAAAGAGGTTTATTGAGAAGGAAAGGAGAGAGTTTGTTGGAAACACTTGAGCGCAAGGAGATGCAATAGCTCTGCTGTGAAAGGTGTGACAGATGGGAGAGGGAATGAAGCTGCACGAGGATCTAAATGGGTCACGGCAAGAAAGCTTCGTGCTGCTTTTTAGTGTCATGAGGGAGCCATAGAGGCCCCTGTCCGCCCGTATAACTCAGCCCATTGAACTCCACCGGAGCGAGGGCGAGACTTTGGCTGCTCTGCTCTCTCCTGTGAAGAGCAAAACCACCTCTAGCCAGGATTCAAAGCTCCTAAAACGCCACCACTGCCTTTGCAGCTGCATTTTCTCCTTTGCTGGGGACATAGCAATGATAAACTGCATGTCCGGAGCACAGCTTTGGACAGGAGGTTAAAACAAACCCCCGACCTGTCCCACCACCCCCGTGCCCCTCAAACCCATCCCACCAGCCCCATGCACGCTTTCCAGAAGAGACTTTTCCCAGTAATAAGTGGAAGCTGTCATTGGAACAGCCTCCTGTGGCTCGTGCCGCCTCATGATTGAAGCTTCCATTAACTTGCATTTTCCTTTTATTTTCTTCCTATATTTTTTCTTTTTTTTTTTGCTTGAAGCTTCACTTGCCTTAATTTGATTTTTTTTTTCTTTAAGTGCTGTTGCCACCGCTCTCAATTAATAAATAGTTCATCAATTCTGCAGACTTACTGCAGGCTCACCACTCCCAGCCACGCTAAAATGGGATGCTCTGATTAATTCCTGTCCCCATCCCAGTTCTTTGCCTTGCAATTCAGTCCAATATTTTTTGGCTAAGCTCTTGAGCTGTCCAAAACAGGAGCAAGACCCTCTCAGCCTGAAAAGTTTAGTAAATACTTACATTATTCTGGAAGTGCAATGGCCAGAGACAATGGTTAAAGGATGGTATTTGCCCGGAAACAAGGCAAAACTTGGCTTGCTGCTGGATCCTGTATGGGAAAATCAGGGACATATTAGTTTGCAGAAGAGGAGACTGAGGGGAGGCCTCATTCATGGTTAGAAATATTTCAAGGGTGAGTGTCACGAGGATGGAGCCAGGCTCTTCTCGGTGACAAACAATGATAGGACAAGGGGTAATGGACACAAACTGGAACACAGGAAGTCCCACTTCAATTGGAGAAGAAACTTCTTCTCAGTGAGGGTGACAGAGCCCTGGCCCAGGCTGCCCAGAGAGGTTGTGGAGTCTCCTTCTCTGCAGACATTCAAAACCCGCCTGGACGCCTTCCTGTGCAACCTCATCTGGGTGTTCCTGCTCCGGCAGGGGGATTGGACTGGATGAGCTTTGGAGGTCCCTTCCAATCCCTAACGGCCTGGGATTCTGTGATTCTGTGATATTGCAACAGATCCCATTGTGCCTTGCCCTTGCAGCACGAACGAGCTTCAGATTTGGAAAAGGACATAAACCTGTCCAGTTTGCACATAGAAAAAGGTTACATTAGTCAATTGAGGAAGTTACAGTCTATTATTCAGGGTAACTTGGAAAGCTTTGCAATTTTTCTGAGAGGGGAATTAGGTTCTTGTGTAGCAGATGCTTGTATAGCATCTTCTGCGCTAATTTTCTACAAAACCCCCAAAAGCCTATCTTCAAAAGATAATAAAACCTGATCAGTTCACCTGGGTTTCCATTTTAATTCACTCCTGCAGAGTACTTAAGCTGCCCTCCCTGTTTGTGAAGACACCTACACTACATGGATAATAGACCTAAGAGTTATAATGCAGTGATAAAAATAATGCATAGATAATGGAATAATTACCGAGTGCTTCCTCCGCGAATGCAAATCGGGGTTTTCCCTGTGCGCTGCTTTTCCCCCACGTTCAGATTTTTACAGCCAGGCTTTTGACCAAAGCAGAGATGTGGAGTGGAAAGAGAGCAAAGCAATTAACGGGCTTTGATAAGGCTGAATCTCCAGCCGAACATTTCTGCAAGAACGAGGAGGTGGAGGAAGCCATGTGGCTCGTAAGGGCTCTTCTCCCTCAGCGTGACTTTGCTGGGGAGATAGAAGCTGATTTTTTGGGCTCAAAATCAGAAAGAAACCACCCATGGGGTCTGCTTAGTTTAGCGTAGATCTAGTCCTGAGTCAATGACCCAGGACAAAAGCAACCCTTGGTTGGACTCCGTCATCCACCTCAATCTTCTCAACTAAACATTACCATTTCTGCCTTGTTTCCTCCTTTTCCTGCTCCAAAAAGAAGTTCAGGGTCTCAGGAAGGATCCAAAACTCTCACGGTTGGCTTGAAGCTGCAGATGTTGGACCAGCTCATCTTCAAAGGTCCCTTCCAACCCCTACTTTTCTATGTATCTCTTGCTTCCATCTTAAACACCCATCTTCTTCCATGATAGAGGACAACACAGGGTTGTTTTCAGCATTTGGGGGCATGCAATGGCATTCCTCAAGGTTTGCCACTTGGTGTTTCCTTTTTTGGGTGATTTCCAGTTATTTGGGAACCCCTGGGAATGCATCTCTGTGTTTCAAAGGGTAACACCCTTAATATAAAGAGTGGTATTTAGGGGTTATGAGTGTACTATGCAGAAGAGTGTTGTTACAGTCATTTTTAATAAAACCTTTATTCTAGTAGAAATAGCACTTATGAAACTTAAATGAATTCGCAGAGCTGGTGGGGAAAAGGACAGGTTCTTTGCCAATTATTTCTCTTCAAAAATACTTCAAAGATTAAAAAAAAAAAGAAGAATCAGCCCACTTGATTCATTTATTTATGAATTAATAAAAGCAAGAGAGAAATAAGCAGTTAACATGCATAGGTTTCAAAAGCCGAGGGGATTTGGGGGATAATGTAGCCTGACCTTCTGCCTCCCAGCAGTGGGTTTTGGGGACCGACTCCTCCACCACCACTGCCGAGCTCCGGGGCTGCAGCCCAACAGCTCTCAAATGGGCTTGTCTACACACATGGGTCTGGAAACTCACATGTGGACACTCCTCAGTCCAAAAAAGCTCCCTTTTGGCTTTTTTTCACCCCCTTTTAGTTTCTCTTTTTCCATTTTACTTAAAGTAGAAATCAGGAGAACAACAAAGGGGTTTTTTTCTACAAAAACTCTTTTGCAATTTGCTCTAGAAAAGCTCTTGAGCTTTAATTTTTTTTATATATATTCAACCTTTACGTCCAGACACTAAAAGACAGTTTTAAAGAAAAACACTTTTAAAATAAAAAAATCAGGCAGATTTAAAGGATTGAATCTATATTCTGCAAGTTTTAAATTGCAGAATCCTTTGGTTGGAAAAGACTTTCAAGATCATCGAGTCCAACCATAACCTATGCTTGTTAGCTGGAGAGGAGGAGAAATAAAATACCTATGTGGGATATATTTTTTGCCAGGGTTCTATTTCCATTATAGGTGACGATGCAGCTGTTTGTGTTTGCTCTACAGCACAAGTGGATGGGATGCTCTTTGCATGGGATGCTCTTCCCTTTCCTGCTCTGGCCTTGGAAACTCCTTTATGTGCATTTTGACATCCACACTGAGCCCGACGACCTGATGCTTCTCTAAATCAGGATCAGAAAACCTCAGATGAGGGTCTTAGAATGCAGCCAGCTTGGAAACCACAGCTGCAAATCCTTTCTGTGGTCACCAAGACCTTGAGTTAATTTAGAAGAAACTCCACTGTCGAGGCAGTGCAACAGAGCCCAACGTGCCTGAAGGCGAGCTCAGCCTCTGGGCCACTCGTTTGCTTTTCAGTTCAAAGCAGAGGGAAAAATTTTAATGAAAGAGGAGGTTGAGAGGCAGCATTGCTACCTGGACCTGAATCTTTTGTATCTGTAACAGGAGATTTTGTTGAGATTCAACCCACACGGTGATAAGGCTCTCCCTTCTTAATAGCTTTATTCTCTTCCATACTGCCGGAGATAACTGATTCCCACCAAAAACCTCTTTATTCTTCAAGCAGGGCTTATTTCCCACTACCTTTTTAGACCAGAAGGGCATGGAAAAATAATAAGCACTGTGCACTGTGTTCAAGTTAAGAACCATGATTATCCTTTTGTAGTGCTGGATTTAGTATTTTCACAACACCAGCACTTTATTTTAAGTGCATCTCTTTTGAGGTGAGAAATGGGTGTTTACACTTGCAGTAGTTGAAGAACAGCAGTCAGGGCTGGTTAATCTTCTTGGAAAAGTAAGGGGCTGTGGCTGAGGGTGGGGGCATCCAATTTAAAGTCATTGAGTCTTTACCATGGGAGCACCACTCTTAAAGCATAGTCTGAAGGAGAACTTCACCGTCACCCCTGGGTTAGGCAAATAATGGCAAAAGCAAATAGAGCTGACTTTGTAACACCCACCTGATTTAGTCTGTCAAAGCCGGGCTTGTAAAGATACAGCCTGGCTTCAGCATCATTAAAAAAAGTCAGTGAGAATGATATTTCCAGGTATATAAGTTGTATTTCTCAAAATGACTTTGGAAAGATGGATGGAGAGAATGGATTTTTTTTCTTAATATCACCCAGACTTGTGTCTGGAAAACAAGTAGAAGCAGAAATGGGTGATGAGAGGCAGATACAGCTTGCCCAGGGTGCAAAAATGAGTTGGTCATGTTCATAGGTCACCTACAGCTCTCGCCTCCTTCAAGACCTCTTTCTGCATCTTCATCCATCACATCTTCCCGAGGCAAAGGGCAAAACTACTCGAACTACATCACCCCTCCGCACCATCTCATTGTCTTCTGCTTGCCATTAAAATGTCAATATTTGGAGCCCTGTTTGGTGACACTCCCAAGGTCCCCGTGCCACCCGGGGTTGGATCAACACCTGCCAATTCTGCACCGCCAAGGCGGGGAAGGGTGTCAACCTGGCTGGGATGCACAAAGGCGCTGCAATGATAATAAATTGGCTTGTCAAAGAGGAGGGCAGATTTGCTATTAATGGAAATAATAGTAGATTACATGGGCTTTTGTCACACAATATAATCAAAGGCAGGATCAAAAGGAGGGAATCTAGCAAATGGTTAGCAGGCAAGACATGCTAATGAGATAAAAACGCTAGCCTTGCCACCTCTCCGAGCTTCAATCGAAGGATAATTGATACTAAATAATGTAATTTTGAGCTATGGTGAAATGCACTTAAAACCAGCAGACAAGGCTGTGAAAATGTTTTAGTTTTTCTGTTACTCTGCTGTCATTTCCATCACTTATTTTTTTTTAATCATGTGGCAGCTGATTGCGTGTGTGGGAGCTGTTGGGGGAAGAGAGAATAAGTGAAAAAAGCCCTGTTTTGGTGAAATACGGGTGCATTTACACATCTTTAACTTTGTGATTTAAAGTTGTAGGATCTGCCCCTGTAATAGGTCACCTCAGTTTATCTGTGGTTGGGTCTGTGCGGTGAGGACAGCCCGGTGGTGGCAATGGCTCTTTGCAAAGTCCACCTTGCTCTCCCACCTCCACAGCAATGCTCTGAGGCAGCAGCTTCAGCTGGCTCAAATAAAAACTGCTGCTTCCACTTGAAATGCAATTTAAATGGAAACCTATGTGATTAAATGCTTTTTTCCCTGGAAAACTTCAGCATTGCCTGCTTTTTGGAAAAAGAAGTCTTGCTCAGGGCCAAGTTGGCCCAAGGAGCCGTTTCCATCCAGCCCAGGAGATGCCACATGTGGAAAAGCTCACTCAGGAATCGCAGGCTTAAAGCAATAACAGCTTGCACCAAAATATGAGCATCCCAAAAGGGAAAGCTTTAAATTAAAAAATAAAGAGCTGTCATCCTCTGAGGAGCATCTTTTTGGAACCGGAGGGAGAAATCTTCATCCTCCTTCCAGTTAATGACAACCATCAGCTCCCAACGGGCTTTGCTAGGGCAGACAGTTGAGAATATCCATATTTTTAACATGTTGAACTTGCAGCAAGGGGCAGGACTTTGAAGATCCAAAGGTACTCTGCTGAGTGTGGGTGGGGGAGAGGTTTTCTAGGGTGCAGTAATGGCTGTGAAGGACATCAGTGGTGCAGCTGATCCCTGCAGGAGCATCCCTTGCTGCCAAGGTAGGAAGAGCTCGGTGACAAAGGCATTGAATGACAAGCTAAAAATAAAAATTACTTTGGTGGTTGCAGATCTGATTTTTTTTTTATTTTTCTACTTAGAAGTTCCTTGTGGCAAAATTAATCAAATCAGGACGTTCCCCAGAAACTTTTTGTGTTGTTTATTTATTGCACTGAGTTCAGCTGAGCAGCTTCCCTGTAGAAAGAAGACTGTTCTTTGCCACGGAAAATAAATAATGAAAAATAAAGGAACTTTTCTCCTACATTCCCAGCTCTTCTTTGCTGACTGATGCCAAAGGCAATTACCAAGGCTAAATTAAGACTAATTTTCCCAGATCTCTTCTGAAGAACCTTGGAAGCACTTTTTCACGTAAGGATGAAAGATTGGGATAGGCTGCAGAGCTGTCGGTGTCAGCACAAGCGGAAGCTCTCACATCTGAGGAAAAGCCCTTGGTGTCTACATCTATGATGGAGATGGACCCTAAGCAGCTTCTGCAGCTCCTCAGCATCTCTTGTTGAGTGTTGGAGTAGAAGTCAATGAACAGAGATGCTAAAATTGGAATTTAATGAAGCCAGCATCTTCTTAAAATTGAGTCCAAGCTGTCACACGAGCTGTTTTCACACTGGAGCCATATTTCACAGAATCACAGGATCATTAAGGTTGGAAAGGACCTCTAAGATCATGGAGCCCAACCGTCTACTCAGCACCACCACGTCCACTAAATTGTGTCCCCAAGTGCCACATCCACACGGTTTTTGAACACCTCCAAGGATGGTGACCCCACCAAGGTGAAGCTTCCAATGATTTGTGCACCTCCTAAGTCCACCTGGACCTAAAGGATATGGAGAAAATTGAGGTTTGAGATGGGCTCAAGCTCCTGTGCTTGACCTCAGCACTGTCAGCATTGAGGCAAGCCAGCGTGAGAAGCCCCCATTTCTGGATAATGCATTTGTATTTGCAGGATTATGTTTTATAGATGCCTTCATCTCCTTTCATCAGAATAATAAAAAAAAAAAAAGACAAAAGAAGGCAAAACATACACCCGATGAGGTCCTTGTGCTCTGCTTAGACAATCGCTACTGATCTGAAGTGTCAGCACATGGATGCTTGGAGAGCGTGTGAACGTCAGCATCTTTTCACATGAGATGCTTTGGTCAAGGTTTTGCATACCCTGAAGTGTCTCTGTTTCCCAGAACAGAAGGATTAGTTTCCTGGGCATCTGATTATACCGTTGTGGTTGTTATGGGGATGATGAAAGGAAGTGATTTATGACAATATAAGAAAGGATCCAAGCGGTTTATTCCATTTATAGCCTCGTGCATGTGGATAGGGTGCGTGTTCAAGACACACCACATAAAACACAGGTTGTGTGTAGAGCACGCAGTCGCCCTTTGAGTAGTTTCTCAGCCAACGCAATAAGGTACAACAGCCTTTTGCCACTGCTGCCAAAGGTAAGAGAGTCACAGAGTCTGGGGTTCATTTTCTGGAGCAAAAATAAGAGTGAAAAACATGGTTCAGTTCAGGCCAGAACAAAAAGATATTGTCTTTTCCTGAATTCCCAGTTAATTTGGGGTGGAAGGAGTGAGTCTTTTAAAAAATTCTTCCTCTGCTCCTTCCCCCATCCCATTTTCATCCATTCTGAAGTGAAATAATAGCCCTGCAAACCGAAAAGCCAGAAGCCACATTTTAATAGTGTAAAAATAAACCATTTTGAAGCGGTTGACATCTTCCTCGCGTTGTTTTTGTCTATGAGGCTTCAGTGGTGGCTTGCATTCAGAATGAGTGGTTTTCTGAGTCTACCCAAGAGGGCATTTCCTAGTAAATCTATGACTGTCTGAGAGGGAAAAAAAACATGCCCAGGTCTCATTCTCGTCATTTTTTATTTGCTTTTATGAGTTCAGAGAAGAGCTGGAACACAACAGCTGCTGCGCTGGCTGAAAAGGGAGAAACCAAGGTGAGAATTTTATATAACTTGCCCATGGTCATAGAGCAGATATGCAGCCAGATGATGGCTGGGCAAGGTGTGTTTAGAAATGAGTTTAATGGAGCGTTCAGCAACCTGGGACGGGAACAGCGGCTCCCAAGCACTGCTTGAAATCACCTACGTGGGCTCGCTGTGGCCATCGTCCCCCGAGACTCCTTGCATGGAGATGAATGGAGGTACCTGGGGTGTCCTTGCCCCATGAGGTGCTTAGAGACATGGTTTAGACGTTATGGCTGGACTTAATGATCTTAAACATCTTTTCCAACCAAATAATTCTATGTTTCTATGCTTGCTCTCCATATATCTTCCAGGCGTTTCATCTGACACAAGATCACATAGAGCAACTCACGACAGCTCAAACCTCCTCCAGTTTTGACATTGAGGAACTTTCTTTGCAGAATAAAGTGTCCTGTAGGAAATGTTTTCAAGCTATGGGAATAGGAAAAGAGATTAAACATAAAAGATAAAACTGCTGCATCTTAGAAATGTGATATCTGCGCTTGGCCCCAGTCTAATGAAGTGATTCGTGTAAAGCCTCCCCGGGGAGGTGGTGAATATTGCTGCTCTTCCAACCCAACCCTGGAGCCAGAAGCTTTGAATATCAGCTCTGTTCCCTGGAAGTAAGGAGTCAAGAGGGTGATGCAGTGAACTGAGGATGGCTGGGAAATATCCCAGAGTCAGGGGCAATTCAATACTGTTTAAATTTCCCTTATCTTGCGCTCCCTATCTCTGTTCAAGGTTTCTTGGTTGGAGTGAGACAGTCTGTAAGCTCCGGCGTGTGTGTGTTGATCACCAGGGCCTGTTTTCTGCGCTCGTTTGCTCTTTTTTAGCATGCATTTTGAAGGTTTCTGGATGAGTTTGTGTTTTATTGATCAGGCTGCTCTCATCTCCATTTCTGCAGCCCTTCGTTAAAGCTGGGATCACACTTTCTGAAGGTCTCCCTCAAGGCTTCTTGCTTATAGAAATCATACAATTATGGCTGAGGCTGTTGGACTTAAGGCCATGCTTGGTATTTCCCTTTTTGTTTAGTGCAGAGATGCTCTATTTACCAAAGATTTTCTTTTCACACTTTTTTTCCTTCTGCCTTGAGACTGGAGAGGAAAAAGAGGCCTCTTGAATTCTCTTTGTTGGCTTCATTGATTCGTGTATTTTGAGTTTCATTCCATTCCCTTAAAAACAAATTTCCAAGAGATGGGATCTTCTGGGGTTTTCCTTTAAAGTGAAAAAGGTCACGTTAATTAACCATCCTCATTATAACAAGCAATACTAAGGACCGAGTGAAGAATTTGTTCTGTTCCTGCCCGCGTGTGGGAGTTTCTATGATAAGGATACTCCAATGCACATAATACCGTTGTTGCAATGTCTTCAGACTGCTATGTAAACTGATTAACTTGTCACTCTTCCTTTTTTCTCCATCAAATTAAAAGAACTGAAGTCTGAAGGGGAAAGGTGGAAATTAACTCTTCCAATACTGGCCACCAACAAGAGGAGTTTGGAAAAAAGGGTCCATCAAAGTTTTCTCTGCCCTCTAAAAGAAAGCGTTGAGAGTTACCTAAAATAAATATTCATCAGCCATAAAAAACCACAGCTTCCTTCATGATTTTAGAACCTTTTTGTTCTGCTCATTTGGGGAAGGTGTCTCATTTGAAAAACACCTGCACTCATTTAGAAAGGAATGGATCAGGATAATAAATAGTACCCCCTTGCCATTCATTGAACTGGGAACTCGTGAATTCTTTTCTTTTTTTTTCCTCCTTCCAACTGTTCTAAAATAGACCAAAAGAGGGCTATTTTAGATCAATAATCTTTTTTTCCCCCCTCTCCCTTGATACTCCAGGTCATCTGGCAAATGGAGAATTATTCTTTGCACAGTTTTAAAAAGCTCCTGTTATCACCCATCTGAGACGGCCACTTGCCCCAGATAAGGGAGCGAATGGGTAATAAAATGAATTGCGTCTGGAACGAGCAGCCCTCAGGTTTGCCCTTGACGGTTCCTTCATCCTCGCCGCATCCCAGTCCTGCATTTGGATGTCTCGGCACAGGGACGAGCGGCTCTCGGTCCCTCTCCATTCCCTTTATTCACGGTTGTTCCGCTCGCTCCCAGCCTGAGCCATTCGTGCCGTGCCGCTCCGTGTCAGAAATTCATTAACGAACTTTGCATTTTGATGGTAGACGTGGAAATGCCATCTGCTACCCAACGGCTGTGCTTTCTCATCTGCCCAACTCCTGCCGAACCCCGCCAATGTCACTGAGATTGCTCGAGCCGCTGCTCGCTTTCCTGTTATTAGCAAATTAAGATACACTTCCCGCTGTTGATTTCCTCATCTAAACACTGCGCTGGGAACAGAAATAACCCTATTACTGGGCCAGGATATAATTTAGCCATAACACTAATCTTTGCTGGTCTGAGACGGGGTGTTATGCTGCATCTGTTGTTATTCTCTATAGTCCTTCTTCCTAAAGCTGGGGAAATACATTTCCTTATCAAATAGCTTCATTTAAGCCTAATTAGATAGAGGCCCACAGGTGACTCAGTCTAATATCCTCCCCTCCACCGGCGCAACCTAAAGTACCCCAGGACGTGTGCTTGAGGAAGGAAAAAAAGCTCAGCTCCAGCAGAGAAGAAGTCGGTTTATTCGTGCATCCTTCTGCGCTAAACACGGGCCAGGCAGTGATTTCTGCGCTGATGGGGAGCATCGAATACCATGAGGAATCGCCTCAGAGTCGTGATGGGCTTCCCGTCGAGCGAGATATGGCTCGAGGTAATGGGATCAGCATCTGCCTCCTTGTCAAGATCCAAGATTCTGATCAGTGCCAAGACGTGGGGGGGAAGTGATAAATTCTGAGCAGGATATTTTGATGGTTTTGGGAAGGATTTGAAGGGCTTTTGTTGGTTTCTCAGGGTGCAAGAGGTTGGTAAGGTGCGAGGGGAGGGTTTTCCTAAAGAGTGGGAGTTGCTTTGCCTTTTTTCGGGGTCAGCTGGGGGCTGGAAGCTCTTAGAGATAAGGTGGCACATCTTCTCCAAAGAGAGGTCAAACCTTGGCCGTTGCAGCCTACACACGATTGGTTTTTGAGTATCTTGATGATGGTCATCTAGGCTATGCCTTTTAAATAGGGAAAG
>NW_010169683.1:23221-33017 GCF_000695765.1 Mesitornis unicolor
AGAAATGCCCCCAATATGGTGCTGCTCCTCATTGGCTCTGGAATAAGTTAAATGAGTAGGTTAGACTTAGGCAACTCGCTCTTGGACATCTAACATTAGCAGAGATCCTGGTGGGAGGAAGGACACAATGAAATTGGGCACTAAATAGTCCCCCCAGTCTCCCTTTCCCACTTTTCATGAGCTGGATCATCTTTACCAGCTTAATCCTTCTCTGGAGACATTCAAAACCCTCCTGGATCTTCTGTGTGATCTTCCCTGGGTGATCCTGCTCTAGCAGGGGTTGGACTGGGTGATGTCCAGAGGTTCCTTCCAACCCCGACCAGTCTGTGACTGGGTTGATCCCTGTCCATCACTCCAGTGCTCTCCTGCACCAGCGTATCACTGCAGACAAGATGCAGAGCGGTTGCAAAGGTAAGAGGAGCTGGTAATTACCTCATTTGCATTCTCTTCCTCCCTAAAATGGACTGAATAATGACTTTACGTGAGTGCAGCATGATTAGCAGGAGCAAAGCTCACAGGTGCCAGCTGGGAATGTCATCCACGTCGGTGGCTTTAGATAAAGAGGAGGGTTCATCTCTCTCAAATCTCACCTGAAATAGCCAGGATTTCAATTATCTGACTCCTTGGAGGGTCTGATTTCATCTCGTGGAGGCTCACGTGTCCCTGAGCAGATCTCAGCCCATCACGGGGACCAGAGGGATGTGGTGCTCGGTCCCCATCCACGTGCGGTTCTTGGCAGCGAGGACCAGTGTCCCGTCAATGTAACTACAGAAGGCAGAGAAAGGGAGTGTTTGTTACGAGAAATGACCAAGAATGAGAGTCAGGTTTCTCAAAAACATGTGACTCCTGTTTTCAGTCCCTTGTCACAAAGCCAGGACTCGTATGTTTACAGCTTTCATTTGAGTATCTCATTTTCTAGTATTGACCCCAAAGGGTTTTGGGAACTTGGTGAAATCAGGGCTTTTCTGTGAATTGTTTTACCTTTTAAGAAGCTGTAATTTCCAGCCTTCCCCAGCACATGTAGGAAACCTGAATATTTCTCCTGACAGGGTTTGAGGTTCTTGAATCGCTTTGAATTATTTAGCAGAAGGAATAGGGTTGTCCTGAGTGCGGGCAAAGGAATCAGGCACAGGTCACAGAGGCCATCCCAGGCAGATGCATGATTTCTCCTTGGAGGAAGAGCTGAGGTCAAAGCAACCTTTACCCTCTCCAAAACTCAATTAGCAGAAACCAAGAGTAAAACTAAAGACATGAGAAAAAAAATCTGACCCTGCTTGCAGCACTGGGGCATGGGTTATCAGCAGCATAAGTTGACACAGGGCCATTTTGGGGATGCAAGCGTGCCAGCATGAATCCATCAGAAACATCCAATGACTTCCAGTCGACTTGGTTATTTTATTTATTTTCTTTTTAGTCCAAGCTCACAAAACCTCCTTGGGGGCTTCAGCTGAGCTGTGAATTGGTCAGACACTCACAGCTATTCCCAGTGCTGGAGGCAGCTGCTTTGCCGCTCTGGTGCCCTGCAGCAGCGAGGAGAGAGTTCAACTGCAAAGCACCCTGGGCAGGGAGCCAGGGAGCGAAATCCGAATTCACCCACACCCCCTGGCACCCATCTGGCCAGCAAAGCCAGCGCATGGCCACAGGAGCTGAATCCCCACTGATTCCCCACCAGGATTAGGATCAGAGAATCATTAAGGTTGGAAAAGACCAATGCTCATCAAGCCCAACTGTTGACCCAACCCCACCATGGCCACCAAACCACGTCCCAAAGTGCCACATCTACACGTTTTTTGAGCACCTCCACTGATGGTGACTCCACTGTTCCTATGCATGACCACTCTTTCAGTAAAGAAATGTTTCCGAATATCTGTGTTTGATGTTGACTGGATGCCTCTCAAGGCTCTTTGAAACTCCAGCCATTGCATTGTCAGGCACCTCCACTGACAGAAAAGCCATCTCCCATCAGCACTGTCGCTTGCCTCCTCACCACTCCCAGCTACTGATCCAGGTCTCTTCCAGCGATAATTCTCCGAGGTCGCTGGATCAAGCGAAGCAATTTCGAATAAAATGCACCCGCTGCAGACTTTTGCATTAAACTCTGAACTTTGGGAGCTTGGCTGCACTGAAACTGTTGACGATGTGCGCCCGGAGGGGATTTGTATTTATTTATAGCCAAAGCGTTCCTTGCTGAACAACCTGCAGAGGCTAAGGAGATCAACGGGAAGGAGGGAAGGGGGGGGAAACAAGGAATGTGTCTTTGGCCTTTCTTTCCTCTTTTAAAACCCAACAGCAACTCCGAGCTTAATGGCCTTTGCTTGCGCAAGAGGCCACCAGAAGGCCAGCACGTGGTCAAAAACCAGCGAAAAGGCCTTGAAAGGGGATTTCTGCTTTGCAAAAACTCTTGCTTTTTTGGCCTTTGTTCAATGAGGCTGTAGCAGGAGGAGAGGTCCCTGCTCAGTGGTGCTGCCAGGGAATGCATTTGCTCTCCTTGCGGTGTGGAGATATGGGGAGAACCTCCAGGGACCCCAAAAAGCAGGGGATAAGGAGGAAGACACGAGCTCAGATAAATCCCCCAAAATGAGGTGCTTTTGGCTTGGATTTGTTATTGCAGGGTGGAGGGGAGGAGGTTAAAGTAATTACTTAGAGATATTTCATTTGGCATCTTCTGAAATAAAATTTTAAGGCTATGTTAAAATTTGTATTTTTTTTAAGAAAAAAGCTGAAAAATCAGAGTTTATTCATCACTTTTCCCTAATTTGCTAAATATCTCAGATCAGCCCTGAGTGAATCTCACTGGAATTTCTGGAAAATTTTAGATATCAATAGAAGGCGGCGTTTTCTTTGCACTCCTCTTGCCCAGCTTACCACTAGAGCCACAGCATCCCTTCACACATACTAGGGGTTGCTCTGGATTTAAGTGATGATGAATTAAGAGTCCACAGCCACGACATCCCCATCTGCTGCCGGTTCGGTGACCTACATGAGGTGAAATGAGATGTACTGGGCTCCATCCAACTCCTGGAGCGGGCACGTTGCCCCGTCGTAAGCATAAAGGAGCATTGCCCAGCCTAAGTGATGTAAAATCCCATCGTGACATGCGTGAGAAGCACTTTTTTTTGTCCCTTTTTTTTTCCCCAATCACATTTCAGGCTGGGTTTTGCATATGTCAGACACAGAACTAATAGAAAACGGAAATAAAAAATCACACAGGAGATTTATTTTCATTCACGTGAATCCAGATGCTCTTTTATTTTAGGAGAACTCCAAATATTGTGAATTTAGTGCCGCTTGTGCATCCATGGCTTGAATCCCTACTAGAATTTGCAGCCCTACAGATGTGCTTTTCTCTCCTCGTATTCCCAACCCATGCCTCTTAGACCAGATGGAAAGTTTACCCTTCCCAATCTAATGCTATCTCTGCATGTAAATGAAGAAATTGGAGCTTAAAACCTGTCAAGCCAACACCTTCCCCCAGGATTAAATTGACTTTGAAAGTGTACGCTTCAAAAAATACCCAAACAAACAGGAAAAAATCCCAAAAGGAAAAGAATTAATAACCGCAGTGTTTTCTAATATGCACACTAAACAACTCCTTAAATCTAAATGAAATCTATATTGCATTCATTTTCTATTTTTGAGCTGAGACTGGGCTAGTTTGGCTCCACATTCATCCAAATTTCATGCTTCTCCTTTGAACCCTGCTTATCAGAAACGTTTGCTTTCTTTTATTTTTCCTTCCAGTTGCCTTATGGTGGGTTTTCAAAATTCACATCAAAGCAACAGCCTCCATGGAAGGAAAATAAAATGATTGTTTTGTGTCCTTGTCCCCCTGCACACGGTTTTGGCTATGATGCTCTGTGATAGCCAGGATTTGGGTATCACCCTCCCTGGGGACCAAACCTGCCAAAATCCCACTCCTTTCCAAAGACCAGGGGGAGAAATCTCAGTTTTAGGTGTTTTGAACCAGACCTGGGTTGTTTTCCCAGTGGATTTTGTTCCCTTCTGTTTGAAATGCAGCACTTTGGGCACCAAAATGTCATCATTTTCTGCTCCCTAGTGGTATTTAAGCGATTTCTTCTATGACATTGGCGGGATCCCCATGGCCACAAAACTCGAAGGACCTCTGAGACCATGGCTGGATTTTGTCTGGAATTGCCCAAACTGGTTCTGAAATTAGAAGTGGACTCTGCAAGGTCTCAGATGGACCAGAGAGGGAAACCACAGAGGTGACAAATGTTATTTAAATTCTCAGTAGCTCACAGGGCTCTGAGCATCACCCACGACCTGAAGACACAATCAGAAACCCAAGGAGCAGATGGACAGCAGTTGTTTCACCGTCTGCCCGCACCTGCCAAATATGAGCTTTATTCCCCTCATCGCAGCGCTTTCCAAGTGCTCTTGAAAGCAGAAGGATTTGGCAAGCGCTGGCTCCTGCCTCCTCGATGGGATGGAGCCACATTTTGGGGAAGGCCATTGGAGCTGCATTGCTGGATGCTGGGGGTTGAAGGATCTGAGATATGGATGAAGAGGCGCTTTGAAGACCTGAACATAAAAACCTTCTTATGTAAAGGCATGGAGGGCAATTCCCACAGATTTCAAGCCCCTTTTTCTTTGCACCAAGGAGAATTTGGCAGGTTTGAGCTTATTTATTCTCCCCCAGGGTGATTTGCTTATCCCCAGAGGTGTTTGCTTCCCCCTCGTAAAAAAACAAGGTCCCAAATCATCATGGGTTATTTCTGCAGACATTCCCATGCAAACCCGGGCCCTGCTGGAGCTGGCTTTATCAGCTTAATAGGGCCAAGACTTCAATTCATCCTTGCAATAAACTAGAGAAATGTTGTTGGTCTTGCGTTTTCTAATCAAATAAGATTTTTTTTTCCCGTTCGCTAGCCCTGAGATAGTTGCTCGGCCTCGGCATGTGGATTACAGATAGTGCCAGTGCCTATTAACTGTACAAATCTTTGCATTGATAACTAAGGGAGAGATTTATGTCTGAAAATGGGAAATACTATCCCCAACAACAAAATTGAGCCCGTGGATCAATCCAAATCAGGGTCTGCTGAGGAAGTAAATGAGGCAATTGGCATTAATTGGCGTCGCTGGCATTTTAACAGCCTGCCAGGATCGTTGGGCCAGAGGGAAGAGCTTCTCCCTTGCTCTTGGGGGCTCCTGGCTGAGACTGAGCCATTTTGGCAATTTATTGGGAAATATTTGCGGCTTTTCCTTGCTGGTGTGTTCTGGCACCTTCAAGGAAATAAATCAAAAATCTCCTCGCGGGGCTAAATGCGCTTTAAAAAACAGCCTCTTGCCTTTGCATACCAATTGGCTAATAAGCCACAAACTGGATTTTCTCAGATTAATTCCTGTACACTTAATTTACTCACTGCTTTTTATTCGGCAGCCTCCTATCCCCAGGCAGATACTGGCAGCCATGGGCAAGATTTCTTTAAATGAGCTCACTCCTGAGGGCGTCATCATGCCATCCTCTTTCTAACACCCCAAAATTCACCTTGTGCATGATCTTCTGGGCTGGTACCCTCACATAATACTCAACCTGGATGTCCACCACATGTTTTTAAAGGAGTAGATGCTTTGTACTCCAGACCCCACCTCTTGGGGTGTCCCTGGATGAACTGTACAAGCTGGCAGGGAGCTGGGGAGGCCTTGTAGCCTCGGTTCCTTTCCCCAAGCCATCAAATCCACCTAAACTATTCCTGACAGCTGCTTGTCTAAACTATCCTTGGTTGGAGAGTCAACAGCCTCCCCAGGTAACCATTTACCCATCAAAACCAAGCTGTGCTTCTACTCGCTTCCTAATGTGCCCTGGAGGAAATTACGACACCACTAAGACTTTGTAGGTGTTTATTCTTCATTATGAAGGAGTCCCAGACCGCTGGATGGGGAACGGATGGGTCTCAAGATATGGCTCTGCCGGTCCTGGGAGATTTGAGCTGCTCTGCAAAACCTTGTCTCCCCCAGGCATGTAGCTAGGGCAAAATCTCATCCTCTCAGCTTTTGTTAGTTAGGAAATTCATTTTTAGGTCGAACAGTTGCAGGGAAAAAAAAGGGCCTGAAAAGACCTACCTTGTTCCTGAAACCTCAGAAAGCAAATTAACCCAATCCTCTGCTCAGTCTTAGAGCCACTCAGCACTGGGCCCTTCTCCAGAAAGAAATAAGGAGTCCGACCAAGCATCCTTTTGCTGTCCAGGAAGGAAAACCAACTGAATTAGAAAAATCTTGAATTTCCCTGGGTATTTCCAAGTGACCCCATGGGATGCAGAGAAACCTCTGAGCTCTGAAGCAAATGAGGATTTGCCCTCTCGTTTGCCTCAAGCCGGCAGGGTTTGTTCAGTTTTGCAAAACCAAATCTTATTTGCCACAAAATGAAAAGAAATTGTCTCTTGGGAGACTGGAAGGGCTCCAGAGAAGAGCTGCTGCCATGAGAAATGCTTTGTGAGCTGCTCCACGTGGGACGGGGTTAAGAGAAGGGAGCAGGAACACCCCCGAGCAGGAGATTGCTCATAAAAAAATGTGGCTATAAATAAAGACCGGGATCTAAGAAAAACAACAAAAAAGAGAAGAATGACTTGGTTTATTCTCCTTCGTCAATGAGAGAGGACAGCTTTAAAGAGACACAAAAACAATACAGAGAATAAGAAGTCTGGTTTCCTAGAAATTAAGGCTGAGCTAAAAGCCAGCTCAGCCAGCTCAGCTGGTGGGGGGGTACCATCACTCCTGAGCCCTTCGTGTCATTCAGGTTTGTGCACAATGGAGCTAAAAAAAATAAAATAAAGTGCTTTCTGCCCAAATTTTCCCTCTTCGGCCCATTTCCAAGAAGAAGAGCTGCTGCACTTGGGTATGAAATGCGGAGAAAGTACGAGTCGAATCAGCAATGTAATAGCCTCACTGGGTCCTTGCCAGGTTTCCTGCCCCCCAAGCCAGTAATTCCCAGTGAGAGCATTGCCAGAGGGCAGGAGGGGTCGGACACGGCCCCGCATCGGGCTCCAGCATCTGTAATGAGCCATTGTTGAGGCCGGGAACAGAGCAGGCTGCTGCTGTCCTGGCATTAATCAGATCAAATGGGAAGATATTAAGGCAAGTGCTTTTTAGTGCCACATTTTGTTAGATCCCAGGAGCTGACTGCTGCGACGGCGCTTTCCGCTCCCTCCCAGAATAGCATGAGAAAGGCCTAATGGCTTTCCTGGTGAAGACATCTGTTATTAAACCCCACATGCTCGCTACGGCACTCAGGTTTTAAAGGGCTAAGGAAAGGTCTGAGGGTCTCTGGCAGCTTCAAAGAAGTGAGTGACTCATGGGACGTTCATCCTTCCTATCATGCGAGAATTGTGCCCCTTGTCATCAGCTCTGCCCTTCTGCATTGTGTTTCTTGATGGTCCCCATTTCTTCCTCATACTATAGCTCCCTGATGTTGCTGCACATTTAGAAGACCTTGTCCCTCTGCCACTGAAGCCATTAGAGATCTTACTGATGCTGCTGAAGACATTACAGATGTTACCATGGGTTGCTAACACCCTTCAGCAACCTTGAAAGCCCTTCAGTGGCCACAGCATCTGTCACTCCATATGCCAGCAGGGACGTTCCCAGTGGGAACACATTGGTGGGATGAGCCCCGAAGGATGCGGAGTCCTCATCTGTCCCCAGGGCCACCCTTGAAGGTCAGAGAGGAGCACATGTGGAGAGGACCTGAGGGTGGCACCAAGGAGGGCACAGCAAACAGACAGCAACAAATCTCATCCCTCATCCTCCTTCCTACTTTATGAACGAGGAAAGCAAAAGGAGCAGCCAAAATTATCCTTTTCTTTATCTGAAGTGGCTGACATTTGAGCTTTTCATTCCAAAAAAGCCCAGCAACTGCCCTCAAACCTTGCTTTAGCAGCGGCTGCTACATTTTTGTGGGAACTTTGAACACGTTACTTGTAAATTCTTGTACCTTTCTGGGAAAAGGTGCATTTTTCTTTTCTTATCACAAGCTGAAGGGGTTTTTTTTCTCCTTTAATAGAAGCTGAAGGTTTCTAGTGTTTTGTTGCATTAACTGGACTACAGGGAGAGGAGCGAGTACATTTAATGTTCCAGGTAGATGTCCAAGAAAAATCAAAAGAGTCCAATAAATGGAAACGGAAACAGCTCAGTTTGCCTCTTTCTGCTGTAAAGAAAAGTTGAAGTAACTCATTTTGTACCTTTTTTAAAAGACAGATGTCTCTGTCCAAGCAAAGCAGCCACAAGCATCCATAATGGTCTGGTGCTGTCAGTAATGAACCCAGTCCCATAGCATGGGGAAGAAAGCAAATGTATGGGGGAAGCTTGCACCCTGTACCCCTTTTTTTGGCATAATTCTGTCTGGTTTGGTTTGTTTTTAGGGGCGATGGGTTCATTTAGAGCTGTCGTTGAGGCAACATCGGCTTTGCAGTCGCTGCGAGGGAGCTCAACCATCTTGTTACAAGCCTGGGGATCTCGTCACCTGACAAAAACACGGGCACAAATTGGGAATTAAAGAGCTGGAGCTTCAGGAACTGAGTCTTAGACAGGAGGTGGGACATGGACAAGAGGTGTTGAGACAGCCTGGGCACGCATCAGCCCTCTGCAGACACCCAGCAGGAAGTATATGGGTTGTGTGCATGGCCCAGGGCCCCATTTGGCACCTACTTACCACACTGTCTTCTGCCTTGACATGACACACCTGTTTTGGTTTTTTTCATCAGGAAATCCTCTCCCAGCTCCTTTCTCACCTCTCCACATGTTACTTTATTTCCCCCTCTCGTTCTCCCTGGGGTTTTTAAGAGATAAGCAAACAGATGCGAGAAGGAAATCATCTCCTTGATGGCTTTCCAAGCACAGCGTTTCAAGGCTCAGGCACTAAAGAGGCTCTAGGGATCTGTCACAATACCTTCACCCTCAGCATTAAGCACTCACGCTGCCTACAGCTCTTTCTACATCAAGTGTCCCATGGTGGTTGGACTTGATGATCTTTGAGGTCTTTTCCAACCTTAGTGATTTTGTGACAACCTTTGAGGCCAAGAGATGTGTGGTAGTTTCTATACGGCTGGAGCTTTGTGCTGATGGGGGACCATGGAGGCAGAAGGTTTCCATATTGCAGAATTTCTCACATTGAAATTAAATAAAACATTCAGGATCTGATAAATGCCATGGCCTCAGCATCACCAGTGGATGGGCAGGCACCCTATTGCTGTGTTAGGAGTGCCTCGATAGACATTTCTCCAGCGACTCCTCTCTTCCCATCTACGTTTATAAAGCGAAATGAAGATCGTTTTGTGATGTATTAGACCCCATGAATAATGCACTCGCAAAAATGCCTCGGTGCAACCGAGCATGTTTCATCCCATCAATATGATAAATGCAGGTACAGTTGTTTTAATTGTTGCGACCATGTCAGAGTGAAAACACATCTGTGCTTAGCCTGGGGGAACATTAATGTCGCCCTGGTCTCGACAAACCAGTTCATTCACACAATAAATACACGCTGAAGAGCTGGGAGCAGCGAGCACGGGTTGGATCCAGCAAAGGGTGAAGGCATCTCCAGCTCAAGTCCCTACTGTTTCATCCAAAATTCTGCAAAAAAAAGACACTAAAATTAAGAGCTGGACATCACCACATGCCCCAGACCATCCATGAGTTTAAAATCCCTGAGGTTTGGGATCATCGCTGGTGTAATATCTAACACCGAGCATAGGGTTGGTCTAGAAACATGGTTTAGAGGATGCCCGTCATGTTCTTCATGCCACCTCCAAGATCACACCTTGGCTCTTCCCATTCCTGC
>NW_010169683.1:33048-49211 GCF_000695765.1 Mesitornis unicolor
GGAGGGACATAGGGGGGCTCACCTCCATCTCTGCCCCCATCCTGGTCCCTACAGTGGGCACCAGGGCTCACCAAATCCCCGTGGGGCCGTGGGACACACTGGGTGTATGGCCAAAGCCACAGCAGCTCAGTTTCCCTTGCCATCTTATTTTGGCATTTCGGCAGCCGAAACAGAGCACAGGCCAGTGGCAGGAGTAAAATATCTCAGTAATAAACTGAAACATTTGGCTTTTTGAGCCGATGCCAGCTTTTATAACAATTTCCATCTTAAGCCGGCTCAATACATATTTAATGAAATCTTCTATAAAACCTTTAACAGCCCTCAATTCATTTCAAGTGGTAAATGAGTCAGCAGTTTGAAATGATGAGCAGGATTCAGACTCCGCTGCCGTTACTTAAGGAGAAGAAGTGATTCTTTTTAATGCTTTTTCCTCTAAATAACATTTCTGTTTCTTTTCTTTTGGCCTTTTCTTTTTATTTTTTCTTGTTGCTGGCGTGATGCTGCACAAAGGCACAAATCCCCTGATGCTGGGACTATCCCTCTGCTCTTGCCAGCCCACGTCAATGTACCTGCCTGTCCCTTATCCAATCTCTTCATTGGGACAACTCCAAATATGATTTGTCTTTCCCTGCCTCAGTTTCCCTATCTCCTACAAGACATTTTTGAGAGCTTTGGAAGGAGATTTTAGAGCAGCTCAGATCCCTATAGCGTGGCATGAGAAAGCATTCAGGAGGAGGCCATCGCATCCACCAAGCACAGCCCACCTGCCCCGTTATTCCCATTTTCCCTGTGTAGCAGACAGCAAAATCCCCTAAAGGGTTCAAGATGCAAAGAAAGGCAGATATCAGCCCTGTAATCACCGCTGTGTGGTACCTGCTCATTTGAATAATGAAATGGCATCTTCCAAGTCGCCTTGTCCCACAGCTCACCTATGAAAGCCAAGCAGGCTTTGCAAAACATTTCAATTCTCCTGATCACTGTAATTACTGGACGGGATCCAGCGCTGCTCTCGGGCTGGTGCGTGCCAGCAGGTTAGACAGGAGGGGTGTGGGCAAAGGCTTTAAAATAAAGTGAATCACAGCCTTTCTTTTGCATTTTATGGATTTTTCTCTCATTCCAGCAGCTCATTGCCATGCAAAGCAAGCACCCGATATGTCAGGTCATTTTTGGTCAGGGTGAGCTGAGGTTGCAGATGTGTGACACTGGCTGAGCCATAACATCGAGCCAGGAATTTCCACAGGGAAAAAAAATGCTCTTAAATAGTGTTTATTTAAGTTTGAGTGAGTGGGTGATGGTGGCACACAGCCTGATGGCCAGTGGTCTACTCACCTAAAGCAATTCGATGGCAGGTTTTCTAGCACCCCCATGGCTACAGCCATTCAGCATTTCCAATTAACTTTTGCATTTAAATGGCCTGCATTCTGCTGAATTTGTCTCACACCATGGGCTGCCAGTCCCTTCTAGTTTTATTCTGGCACTGCTGGGAAGCAGCAGCCTCAGTAGCAGTTTTTTGGGTAGATTTGGGCAAGCTCTATGGGTAGGGGGGTTTTGTGGAGAGGCAAAGTGGGCAGGTTCAAGCTTTGAGTGGTCACAGTATGGTACAGCCAAGAAAAAATGAATCCACTCACTGCCCTTAAGTGCTTGAAGTACTTTCTTCCAAGAATCCCTCGAATAAGCGATATTTCTAGCTTGAAGAGGTATTCCTGTTAAGGCGCTAGACCCAGGTGAGATTGCCTCTGAAACCCACCATACACTTTTAATAACTGCTATTGAAAAAAAAAAAGGCTGAACTGGCCCCGGAACGGCTGCTAAAAAGAGCAACTTCATTGTCCTTGAAAAGGGAGAGCAATCTCAGGAGAGGAAAGGAGCAGAACAGGGCTCCTTCAGCCGGAGACCGAGAGGGGACCCGGCTGCTCTCTATAAATATGTCAGCGAAGAAAACACTAGGGAAGGAAATAATGGCTGAAGTTAAAGGCCAGCATTGAACAACGGCTAAATTTAGGCTGGGAGACAAGGGAAAGATCCTAACAGGCAAAGCAATCTGGTTCAGAACAAGCTGAAATCCTCCAAAGATTTAACTTGATTAGTTGTGAAGGGGATGATGGTGGCTGCAGGTAGCTCTTGGTCAAGGGCAAGCACTGGGAGATGACCAGGAGTCGTAGGAGCCCATAACATGAGTTGCAAAGTACCCCGAGGAGTGAGAGGGAAACAACCCAAAATACAACGGGAAACCTTTCAATCCAGATCGCTGTCTTTTTAAAAGCTAAATTTTTCACAGATGTTTCATGAGTGCACGTTGGTAATGAGAGCCGAAGATGCTAAATGCAGGGGCTGGGCTTTAAATTGTTAATCCTGCTCCAAATCCATCAGCGAGGAGCGCATCTGCCAAAACCAGTTGACTCCCAGCTGAACCCATCTATCTTTCATGCGGCTCCAGTGAAGGCAGCCCTGGTGGCCACCGTGCCGGGATGGGACCTGTCACTTCTCCTCAGCCCAGGGGAGAGGCGGTGAGGAGTTTGTTAAACAAAACCCATCACAAGCTGTTATCTTCTACACACATCACCCAGATTAAATGACACTTAATGGAATAATGAACCACGGGGAGAAACATACAAGGAAACGTCATTAAATCTTGTTAAAAATGAATAAAATTCTGAATCAATTCCCATTAGTGAATGCACTGATATTTCACATATCTTTAGGAGTTTTATTATGTATTCATGCATAATCTGATATAATGATGGCTATTTACCCCCGAACTCCTTCCTCCCTAATAAAAATGAGCAGGAGGAAGGATCCAGTACTTTACTTTCTCGTGCCCTTTTATTTTTTATTTTTAAGCATTATATGAAATATTTAAGCAATGTCTTTTGCTTCTTATGGCCATGCCCTTATTGTGTCAAGTCAAATTAGTTAAGTATACAAATGAGAGTAAACAAAGGCGACAGAGAAACGAAACACATGGCTACCAAAGTGTCAGAGGCGCCTACGTACGGTCCATCCATAGGTTCCTCCATGGGCTCCTCACGTGCAACCCTCTGAAAAGTTGAGGAAGGAGCTCCAAGCTTCAACCAAACAACTTTCTCAAAGGACCACATGTGTTTGCCTCCCTCTTTCTTCTCTTCCACTCTCCTCATCTCCCACCCTTTCCACTTGCATTTAAACACTGAGTGTACACTCAACGGACCCAAGCAAATAAATTCCCTTCAATATTCATATTTAATAATACTTGGAAAACACAAGCACGCAGAAGATCCTGCATGGTTTGGGCCTCATGCTAAGAGCTGGAAGAGCACAGCACAAGGAAAACGTGGATTTAAAGACTGTTTAGTGACTCCCAGGCAAGATGCAAAAGCTGGGTGAGATAAACCAGTAGAAACCTAAAGAATTCGGACAGCAAATTTGTCGGTGTAAGGACCAGATGTACAAGTTTATGCAGCGTGAGCTTAGCAAAGTTCTTTAATTGCCCTAAATTCAAAGTCTACAAGAAATTTTAATGCGTATGTTTCAGTCCCAGTTGTGGGCCATGGCCATCTTCTGCAAGATATTGGACAAGTTCGTAACAAAAGGTGCCTGAGACCAAAAAAACAAAAAATCTCCAGTAAGTGGATGTACACAGACAGATGGAAGAGCAAAAAGTAGCAAGGAGGCAATATTGGTCAGCATGTTAAACAGGAGTCGAGGCATGATAGACAGTGAGACACCAGCTGCTTAGCTGTTGTCAGGATTTTAATAATAATAACAGGCTTGTTTTGCATAAACCGGCTGTGTGCATAATTCATAGCTGTAATAAGCTGATCATTAGGAGAAGTCTCAGCTCACCTCCTAGCTGCATGTGGTCGGACCGAGGTATTCGGTCTGATCACGGTAGAGAAGAGCCATTAAGGAGGCATAGGAAAGAGGATAATTTATTCTAATTGGAAAGACAGCTTCAGCTTGACCCTTTTGTGTTCACTCACCTTGAACAGAGCCAGCCAAGCTCCGCTTGTGTGAATTCTCCCCAAAAACAAACTTTTCCTTCATATCATTTCAAAACCTCTCCTTGTTTGCAATATTCCCAGTCTGCGCTGGGCCGGTTGGGTTTCGGCAGATGCGCCCCATCGCTTTGAAGCCAGGCTTGGCTCAGTTTCCAGCCAGCCGCAGCCCAAATTGCAAATGAAAGGTCCCGGCTTTGCAAAATCCGAGCGCCGCACTTGACGCGGTGGACAAGACAGCGGCGATAATTGTGGGTCTATCGGCAGCCGCGCCGGGAGAAGCTTTGGGGAGCCAAGGGATCCTTTAGCAAAGGCGTGACAAGAGCTGAATGCAAATTAGAAATGTTCAGCTACAAATTAGACAGCAAGGGTAATTAAGCCCTGGCTCGGCTAACTGAAGAAGGCCGTGAAGTATTCGCTACTTCAAGGTGCTGAATCAAGGCACTGAATTTTTCTAAAAGTTGCTTTTTTTGAGGGAGTTTATTAGGCTCAGAGCAGCACTCAACAGAGGAAAGCCTATTGGAAGTCAACCTAGATGATTTTGTTTCCTTCTGGCCTTAAAACTGTGACTTTCTGACTTCTTTGTTGCATATTTATGGCGCAGAAACATCAAAAGGCCACGGCTGGGTCAGCGGGAATTGTGCGACTGTGAATTGTAGATTCCATAATCACATTTTCGACTCGAATTGATCCTCAGACCGTGAAGAAATTTGCAAATATTTTCAAACGAGGAATATGGCGGGGACTTTTTCAATCTGTTTGCAGGCAATTTGCAAACAGAAAACCTTGGCAACGTTGGCTGAATATGTAATTAATGCCGTGATTTATGTGCCTGGCTATAATTTCTCCCAGCCTCCTTACTCCGTGCTAACCAAAGGAACGATTTCTTTGCCTCATGCTTCATTTTGCTGGGACTGCTCCCTCTAATCGTGTGATCTGAGATATCCATGCGTGGAAAGGACATCTTCTTTTTCCAGCAGGAAATAAAACGGAGCGAGGGTTTGATGGCTATGGGCAGAGCTTGTTCTCCCAATGGGACTTCTCATGTATTCTCCTTTTTCCCTGCCACAGTGGATAAACTCACTCAACACCTCTGAGTGGCAGAAGATGCAAATTGATCCATATATCATGTGGATGGAGGAGGCATTTCTAGCAGTGCATGAATATAGCGACATTTGCATCGCAGATGAGCTTCCAAGTTGCCTTCTCCTCCAGCACTTCAGCCTGAAACCCTACAGAAACACCTACAACGAAACCAGTAAACCCTCAAATCCCACTTTTCCTTATCTTCTGGGTTCAGATAGGGAGGATAGGTGCTCAGTGATGCTCAGGACATCAAGGAGGCGGCGTGTTGGGGAAATAAGGACAGACCTGCCGCTTTCCCAGAATATATGGAGGAAACTGATGCAGCCCTGAAGATCTAAGCAGGATTATCGGTTTTCCATCAAGCCAAAACTGCCCGCAACATCTCAAGACTATTCTCACAATGTCTTAAGTCTATCAGAGGGTTTGGAGCCTGGTGTCTGCAATTCTGGCCCTTCCTGGATATGTCCCTAATACTGGGATCAATCCCATAACATCTGGCTGGAGCTGCTTGAAGAAAAGTGATTTTTTCCCATTTTTCAGTGGAAAAAAACCACATTTCTGAAGAAAAGGAAGGAGGGAGAAAGAAAAGGAAGGTTTTTTTCCCCACACACAGCAACTTCTTCCTGGCAGCGCAGGAGTGTGATTGATAGAAAGAGATCTACTCTTGATATTAAGCCATCAAGTAATGGAGAGCCTACCACAGCTCCTGATAAGACTTTACTTAGCCAGTCACTTAATGCATGTGTACCCATTCTTCTTCTGCCTTAAAATGAGGACAATTATAGTTCCTATTTCTTGCAGAGTTGTTGTGAGCCTGAAGTTATTACGATCTGTAAAGCATTTCATAGTCATAAGAGTATTTTGCTTTTCTACCACTGGAAAATGTCCTGCTCTCTGTAGCAAAACGGTGTTGTCTCCAGAGCATCCCTTGTATTGAGGTGACAACAGAGATGTCCAGCTGCTGAGGGGCAGCCAAGCCAACAAACGCTGACTGGTGTGCCCTGATTGCACATAATATTCTAAATTCCCTTCATTTTACACAGACCTTTTCATAAGACAATGACAAATCGCTTAATTCCTGGGTTTTCCAATGCAAAATGGGCTCTTTGCAGCTGTAGACTCAGTGCGGGCCTCTCCCGGGAGGTCACCATTGCCATTGGCTTTCAATGGACCATCTGAGGTGGAAAATCATCTCCAACTTCATTTTACAGCCTACAATGAGAAGATGCTCTTCCATCACATCTCCATCCCCATCCTTGTCAAATGTGTAACTAAACTAATCCAATCCAGGCAATGTAAATCCCTGTGATGAATCTCAGCTCGTAACACAAAAAAAAAACCAGCAGGAGGACCCAAAATTCTGCATCCCCCCCCAAAATAAAACTGCTTGATAGTGAAATAAATCCCCGGGGACATGTTAGCCGCTCAAAAGTTTGCAGGGGAAATCCTGGGATGATGCGATTTGTCTGTCAAATGAGAGCGAAAAGGAATAAATATCCCGAGAGCGAAAACTATTATCCTTTCAGAAAGTGACACCAGAGCTGTGATTTACTCCATGCGTGGGTGCTGAGCCCCAGCAGCTGGGATGGAAGTGAGATAATCCTGAGAAATACCTATAAAAGAAGGGAAAAAATCTCAATAAAGAGCCATCTCCACTTTGGTGCTATCGCTCGGGAGTCATGCAATGCTGGTGACTTTTCATGAATTGTGTATTCGAAAAAAGAGAGAAAATAAGGTGAAATAACCCTAACTGAGGGATGACCTTGTTGGTTTTTTTTTCCACTGGGACCAAAGAGGGTGTCTCAAAGCACAACACTCCTTGACCAAGTTTCCAAGAGACTGACGGACACCAGTGACCCTTCAGTCCTCCGTGCCTCAGTTTCTCTCTTTGAAAAGACAGGTTTTAGTTATTTTTTTAACCTGTACCAAATTGCTCGTTATTTAGGACTGGGAAACACGAGGGAGCGGAAAGCAGCTGGGTGGGTGGCATGAGCAGGGCACGGCCTTCTCCTCCCCTGCCCTAGCAGCTCGCCACGTATTTGCTGTACGTTCAATTATGCAGCGTTTCCTGTTCTCATTAGAGACCTTCAAACAGCCTTGAAAATATCCTCATTCAGGGCTTATTTTGTCCTCGTTAAATTTTTATCTCAGCTAAAAGAGGAAGATAATGGCATTAAAGCCTATGCAGAGGCACGTGAATGAGAGACGGGGAAGATCTCATGAGCCATTGGCTATCTGCCCATGCTGGTTGTACAAATAACCCCATTTGCCTTTTCGGCAAAATCGTGATGGTTTTAACCCGTTTGGGAAGCCAAAATCCATCTTTCATTTCCAACCCATAGCCCAGTGCCTCTGTTCATTGAAACTCTTGGGGAGGACTGATGGGAAAAGGAGGGGTTTTTATTATATACATCTTTTGTTATCCCCAGCGCCCTCTGAGCCTTTTTTTCCTCCTGGCTGCTCTTTTTTGCTTGCAATTTCAGTGGTTTTGGGGCTTTAGCGATCCAATTAGCAGCCGTGAGTTCGCTTGGGCTGTTTGGAGGCTCTTGGCTCATCTCCTGGCGCTGTATGGGCTCTGCCATGGGCTTCATCTCTGCTCCTGCTCCACAAATCTGCCTGAAAAACCAAAGGAAAACATGGAAAAAACAAAGGAAATAGTGGAAAACCAAAGGAAATCATGGAAAACCAAAGGAAATCATGGAAAACCAAAGGAAAACATGGAAAACCAAAGGAGATCATGGAAAACCAAATGAAAACGTGGAAAATGTCCCTTCAGGATGCACGTCAACCCCAAATACATTAAGAAAGCTTCCCTGGTCCCCCTCATCCTTACCCTGCTCTGTGCCTTCTCCTTGCACTCCTTATCACCTCTGGTCCTTAAAAAAAAGAAGATTGAGGCTCCCTATCGCTAAATTCATAACTGTTTGCCTGCAATTTTCCCCAAGGGAAGTTTATTAGCAACAACTTAGTGTCTGATGGATGGCTGTGTTGCCGAGGCTCTGTTTTGCATCAAGGCTTCCGCAGATACATCATTGAAATTCACGTGGGCAAGCGCGTCTTAAATAAACGCCAAGAAAAGTATTTATTGCAGCAGGGAAATCGGGCTGCAGCTTTGCACGTATGCGTATTTACGGTGATTTAATAATCAATTATCGCATTGGCAGTCAATAGCCGCCTTATTAAATCTTTGCAGGAAGTTATCTCAAGAAGTTTCACTTAAAAAGGTGATTTTAATTCTCTCTAAGTGTTCTTTTGCTTCTCTGTTGGCCACCCATGTGCCGTAGCATCTACGTACGCCGTCCTCTAGATGGAGGTTTGTGGTTGCGTGTTAATGGAGCCATGAATTGATTTTATTTTCTGGTCTTTAGTCACTTCCCTCCTCACTCCCCCAAACTTTTTCTTTTTCTTTTTTTTTCCCCTCTCATAAGGAATAATTCATTTCATGATTGCAAATAGATCACTGTAAACTCAGCGTAATGGAGCAGTAATTACCTAAGAAGTGATGGATTTGGGTGGATTTTGTAGGCTAAACGATCTGAGATGTACTGTACAAAGTAGCAGCAACTATGCTGAAGCTGATCAATGAAATGCTGCGAGTTTTCTGCTTTTTCCTCTTATAAGCAGCTGCTGGTTTAACCTTTAAGGGGGAGGTGAAGCTCCCCAGGTCTCTCTCACAGTTTTATGAATACAGAGCTATTGGAGATGGTAACTCAGTAAATATTGTGCTTTATATTGCCAAAGTATCTGGAAATCCCTCATTTAACCCATTATTTGTCGGGTCCCTATTTTCCGGGCAGGCCAGGGGCAACTCAGGCAGGCAAAGGTCTCCTCTTGCCCTCGTGGTGGTGGACAAGACACAAAAGTGCTTTTTTGGGGAGCAGCTTCCCTACTTTTGGTGTGGCAGAACAAGACTTGTGTGTTATGGCAGGTGTAGAGCATCCCTGTGCGCACTGGGGCAGAGGAAAACAGGCCTGTGACCCCCAAAATTTAGGGGGTGAAGAGCCAGGACAGGCGGCAAAGGATTGCTTTTAGGACAAGTCACTAGTGGGAGGCGTGGTCCCACACAACCCCAGCAGACCCTACACCAAACGGCCAAGGGCAGACACGGTCCTGCATCCCTGTGGGCTCTGCCTGAGTTTCCGTCTACCTTTTGGGCTTGAAAAAGTCTTTCCCATTGCTCCTGGCAGCCCCTTTCTTGTATTCAAAGCTGGGAAGAGAAATGGAGGAGCATGGAGATGGAGAGGCCCCCTCTGCCCTTCTCATTGCAGTGGAGATGCCCATGGCACCAACGGGGAGCACTTTCCCATGTGGTCCTGGAAGAAGGACAAAGTTTTCCACTCCTGCATGGTCGCTTGGGAGATGGAGGGCGATGCAAGAGACAGTCAAGGCTGGAAGCAGATCTTCATCCACTTCTAGAATGAAGCTTTCAGGAGAAAAACACAAAAACATGTCTTTTGTAGTCTTGGTTTAGCATCAACCATTCTCCTGCTTTCCTCTTCCAGTTAAAACCCATCTTTCATACTGCTTCTCCTCTTGGGGACCTGAAACAACAACTCTTAATGGGTGCATTTGGGGGGTTCATGGCTTGGTTAGATCCCAAAGACACCTCAGTTTATGGGTTTAGGGGTGCAGCAGCAGAACTCTGCTGGGATGAGCAGCACAAGGAGGTGAAATGCACAGCGCCAGAGCCTGGATGCCCCCACATTCGTGCACCCCAATCGCAGCTGCAGAAGCAGCTTCGTGTTGTTTGCTCAAACCTCACCGCCTGGCCTCGAGGAGAAAATGATCTCTTATTAGGGACTCTAATAACGTGCCAGATCATCCTCCGTATAGAGCAGATCTGAAGGATTAGCAAAACAAATGAAGTAATGACTTTTCTGTGAAATTAAAATTTTGTAAGCTAATCCAAAGAGGAAATAGAAATTTTATTTCAATTACGCTTCAAACTTTCGCAGCTCGTTTTGGGTCAGGTTTTTAACTCCGAGGGAAATGTAGAATGGGCCAGAATAGGCTCAAACCCTGCAGTGTGCTCCTGGATCATGGGGTCACAGCCAGCTGCATGGCAGCCCCAAAAATGTGTCTTTTCCCCGTTAAAATCCAGGCTGCAAAGCACAAACGTGCTGCATGGGTGAGATATTTTGTCCTGTGTAATGAGTGCATGAATAATTGAAATTCTTTGCATTGCTGATTGCTGAGGAGCCCTGGGCGTAGGCAGTTAACAGAGGGACATCCCTGCTCCTTGCTGCATCAGGGCATGACTGGAAAGGTCTGGGGCTTAAACTGGGATGGGGGTTTATTTCTGATTTTATTTCAAAAGGCTCCACTTTGTGCTTGAAAGAGCTGAGCTCATGACAGTGCTATCAACCCAAAATGGGTTAGTGGGGTGGGAACCACCCTGGCAGGTGCATCTGGCATTTTAAACAAGATTTATTTGATTTGTTAGGCCAGAATTCAATCAACACCTTTGCTTTTGCCCATAAGGAGGAGAAGGATGCGTCGCACCATGGCAGTCCTGTAGGTATGGACAAGGAAAACCTCTATCCCCAAATCCTCAAGGGTTTGCTTCCCAAAGCTCCATCACAGAAGCACTGGGATGCTGCTCTAAATTGGGGTTGAAGTGAGGTACTGGAGCCACCCTGAGGGGACAGTGGTGACAAAGCCACACTCGCTGTCACCCAAAGGTTTGCCCCCATGAAAGATTCGACCAAGGAGAAACCTTCAGCAGAGATTTTGTTCCCCATCCTAGGAGCTTTTAGGATCTATTAATGTCCAGGAAGGGGAGAAAAAAATAAATAAATAAAAGGGGGTAATTCATTAGCAGCCATAATCTAGTGTGTGTCACATCTGGTTAGGCACCACAGTTCACATCATAGGCCTCAAAAGCGAGGAAATGAGAGGTTAAGGCATTTCCTTGGTTTTGTGAGCTGTCTACAGACCGCACTCTTATCTTAATTGATACAGCATCGGCCCTGCTCTGCTCAAAAGGAGACTTTTTGTCCTCTCCACTTATTAAAGAGACTGCTCTGGGTGATAGAAACACCAGACGGGCTCGCTGAGGATGTGGCTTTCTTGACGCAAAACCCAAAATCTCCTTTTTTCCAGCCTTTCCGGACACAGGAGTCATTTCATTCTTCTGCTCATATTTGAATACTTCAGCTCCAAAGCAGAGGGTAGGATCCAACCCCATCCCCAACCTGTGTTGAGGGAGAAGTGACAAAATCAGCCGTTTTCTCACCCCAGATGGGAGCGTGTCCTGGCCATCTGGAAGGAGGTGGCCACGGGCAGGTAGCATATGAAGCTCACAAAGTGTTTCTGTGAAATATCAGGATTTCAGCACTTCTTTCCCACTCCGAAAATAAAAACCGACACTCAACCTGTCTCACTGGGACATACCCAATGAGATGAAGCTCATATCCAGTTGCTCACACATACTGGGGAGACTGGGAAGAGCATGATCAGGATGTGATGGCAATGCATCAGCCTTTCCATTGGGGCTGGATACAGGCATTTTCCACCTTATTTTAACCACTGGTACCCAAAATACCCTCTACAGCTTATGCCCATCCTGCCCATGAGGTGCAGGACTGATAACATGAACATTCCTCACACATAATTGTGTTTCCAGCACTTTAGGTGTCAATACCAGCTTTCCTCGTTCTTAAAAATAAAGTTTCTTCTTTATTTTTATTTATTCTTTACATGTTGCTGCTGAGGTGGTGAGGATTTGGGATCCAGATCTGCTGAGTAAGGGGATGTTTATTTGTTTCTCTGCTTTTCATCACCAAAGAGCATTTTCCAGCCCGTGGATTGACGGCGGTGACACCGGGTTTGCAGACAGAGGAGCCCGACAGCTTTGTAATGATAGCAAAGTAAATAAATAAAAATCCGGGCCTCATAAATCTCCTAGCAAAGACTCTGATTTAGAGAGGAAGAGGGAAAAAAGGAGGAGGAGGAGAAGGAAAAAACCCCTCTTTTTCAATAATTCATCCTGCAAAGCACAGCTGCAAATCATGGGGGGCACAGCCACGACGGAAAGAGGAGATGGAGCCCCAAGTTATTTGCTGCTTTGGGAAGATGCACCCGGATGCATAGGATCCCATGCAAGCAGCCATGGATTTGACGTCTTGTGTCACTGGGCAAATCAAAATATTGAGGAATTTAAAATAGAACTTAATTTGATTTTTAAAAAATTAAAATCAAAGGATTTCCATCCACTGTGATGTGAGCTCTCACATCTCAGCAAGGCACATCAATGGAGCAGCACCAGGGACAAACCAAAAATCAGTGTACGGGACAGCCACGCCTGGAGCAGCCCAGGAAAGGAAGCAAAGGGAATATTTATATAGAATTATAGATAACATTATATATACATGTATAATATGAACATATAATACATATATAATATGTATACATATTATTAGATGTGTTTTATTCATATATATGTGTGTGTGTGTGTATATATATATATAGGGATATTTATACACCAGAAGGTAAACAAACCCTTCAAATTCTGCCAAAAAGGGGTAAAAACCCCACTAAAAGTAAAACACCCCTACAAATGCTGCACGCTTTAGTTACCCCAATGGACAGCCCTGCATGCTAACATGCTCTTCCCCATATATTTCTTTAGTTTTGTGGCATAAAGAGCAGTTCAAGGTGTTTGGGGGATGTCAGGAGTGATCCAAGGGCTGGCTTCTCCGATCCTGAAGCTGTTTTAACATACCCAAAGCCACTTCAGAGGATGCTTTTTATTCACCTTCTTCCTATTTCCAAGCTTATTCCTGTCGAAGCCACCAATCCTGCTTTTTTTAATAAAATGTGGGCCTCTTGTACAGCTCCAAGATCAAGGGATTTAAGGCAAAACCTGCCAATTTTCACATTATTGGACCCCAAGAACTGGCAGGGCTTCAGCTCAGGGCTTTTCGCACCCGAAGTTGATTAAAACGCCCTAAGAAACCCTGGTTTGAACTTTTCAGACTCTACATCTCCAAAAAATACCGCCAGGAGCAAGTCCAGATTTCCTGGACAGGTTCTGACCTCATGTTTTCTTCTAGGGGTGGGATTTTTTGGAGGGTTTTGGACAAGATTTTGGCCTAAAAATGCCTTTTTCGGGCCATGGCGGCCTCTCACCCCGCAAAGCAACGCCGTCGTTTGGGAATATTTGCACTGAGGGCAGTGTAACCATTTGCTTTTTACATAACGGCAAAGCTTTCTCTTCATACGGAGAAGTATTTAATTTTCATTAGTGGCCAAGATTGCTCTTTCTCATCTTCCACCTCCGTAATCCTTCCCTTAAATTAAAATGAACTTTTTTGGGTAATTGGAAATTAGAAAAATTATTACAGATCTGCATGAAGGAGCAGTCTGTACTTGAGGCCCGAGTCACTGCACATCCTTTTTGGAGGAAAATTGGGATACAGGTGGCGTCACCCATCCCGTCTTTGGGTGCTGGAGACCTCCCTGCACCTCTGGGTTAGACCCCGTGGTGTTTAATTGAGTTATCCAAAATCTTTCCACCGGGCTGGACTTCTCTGGAGGTTTTGATCCGAAACAAATTGCCTCTTTCTCTCGTTAAATCTCCCCGGGGCGAAGCTCTGCAGCAAATTAGGTATTAACATCTGTACAGCTCTGTTATCCGCCGTGCCAATCACCGCTCCCTAATTGCCCACAACGTCTCCCCTGAAGGATGCCTGCTTGTACGTTTAATAAAACAACCAAACCAGGGGCTCCAATTTCCTCGCTCCCATGAAAAATTCATGGCCGCAACCCTGAGCCTAAGGAGATGCTGGCAGCATCGAGCGGTTCCCATCCCAGTGCATGGCAGGGGAAACTGAGGCAGGGAAATGAGATGCGTTGTTGGGGTGAAAAACCCTGGGAAAGGAGTTTGCCTCTGCGTTATCACATTCGGACACATTCGTTGGCTTCAAATATTCACCAAGCCCAGAGGCTGCAGCACCGGCTGGGGCTTCCCAAACTCCTCGGCAACCCAGTAAGCGATTTCAAGCTTGGCCGCTCAAATACGCGCCCGAAAATGTAGCGTAAATTGTATATTTGATTGTAAAAATTGTGGTTCATGCTGTGTTGCTTAGTGACATAAATCATCCGGTGGCGGGGCAGAATACTAATGCGCGACTTCTGTAAAGAGCTGACACGGAGCAGCCGAGGTAAGGATTTATCTGTCAAGCAAATGGTGCTCCCAGGGGAGCGGCGCCAGCAATTCTGCATCGCAAACATCTTCCTCGGCTGCGGGATCCACGAAAATGCATCCCCTGCTTCGTCATGATAAATTCTCGGGAAGAGGAGTTTATTTTGGAGGTGGTTTACGTGACTTGAGCATCACCAGCTTCTCTTTTTGGAGTGGGGAAACTGAGGCACGGGACAGCAAGGCTCCATAGCAAGCCCAGGGCGGCTTTGAGGATGAGCATCCACGGGGCGATGCTCAGAGCTGGATCCCTCTCATTTCTGGGGTGAATTCGGCAGAAATCAGGTCTAGGTGCTCTCCAAAAAGGCACCGGGCTCTTCGAAACCACCATGTCCCAGTAGATGGCTGGCAAGCTGGGAGGAGAGAGGTGTTTAATGGTAATTAGCGGTGTTAGTAATTGACTAGATGATGGAGCAGGGCGCAGGGAGAGTAACGCTGCCATTTGCCGAAGGGGTTTAGAGGCACAAGCCCAAGTTAAGAACAGAACAAGAGGAATTAGAGGGAATTGGGGCTGAGTTTCCAAATCTCTTCAGTTTTAGCAATGGAGGGTGGGTGCAATGAGTTGTGTCCGTTCTCTGCCACATCCTCGGCACTGGATCCCGTATGCTCCAGAGGGAAAATTGGGCATTTAATTTCTAAATAAACCCCTTGGATTTTTAAAAATATTATTATTATTTATTTAATTTTTTTCCCCTGCCGCTGCCAAAGTGGTTGTAATAATAATAATTAATCATACGCAAAGCTCTTTCTATTGAATGGGACAATATTAATGCTAGTTGGCAGGCTACATCATGCTTTACAGACATTAACTAATTAATCCGCAGAATAACAAAAGGTGCTTTTTAATACCCAAATTGTGATGAGCAGGGCCTCATCCCTGGGATAAAACCCTTCCTTCCTCCCCAAAAAGGGAGGCTTTGGGTTTGGGGCTGCAGACGATGCTCAGGAGCATCCCAGGGGGGATCAGCATCACCTCGTGCCCCTATTTTTGACAGAGTCCCTTTCCACCACGGATCTGCTCCTTTAATGATTAATACTTTATTCCACTTTTCCCTCTTTCTTCTAATTTACTGAGCTCTTTGGGGTTTTTTTTTTCATTTCTCTCTCAAGTAGAACAATGGGAGGGTTTTGAAGCTGGAGCTGTAATAACGCCGGAGTCTTCACTTTCCCCGTTTATGATTCCTCATTATAAAGTTATTTCCCCACGATTTGAAATATAAATGATGCCTTTGATGTCTGCGGTTTCAAAATTGCTCTTTTTAATTTGCTCCTTTTAATTTTTATTTTTTTTTTTCCCCCAACAAGATGCTCACCCGCCCCCTCCCCAACCACCAGCCCCGTTTAACTCAACCCCACTGCTCCGATGCGGCGTTGTAAACACGGCTTGGGCAGAATAAATAAAATGCCTCGAATTGCAAGATTTTGCTTTGAACAAATGGGATAATTGGGGCAGCTGGAAAAAAAAATAAAAGGAAAAAGAAAAAAAGAAACAGCCTTGAATGCGATTTCTTTTATTATTTTTTATTTAAAGGAGGGGTGAATAAAGCCCAAACCTCCCTGCTTTTGAGTTTTTCTTAATCAATAAGGGGCTGGGCGCCCATCTGCGCTCTCAGATGTCCCTCTCAGCCCTGTCCCCATCATCAGCCTCAGTTTCCGTTCCCCTCCCAGTTTGCAGCGGGATGGGGTTCGCCATGCGTTCACCATTGATAAGGTCCTGCCAATTTTTGCTCTGAATTCCCTTAATTAAAAGCCAGAGCCTCCTGATGCTGGGGAGATGCCAGCTCTGATTTCCTATACAGGCAGATAATTCACTCGAGCATCATCCACAGGGCAGCAGGGACCTATAGCAGAATATATATAGGAAATATATATATATATGTAATAAAAATATTATATAGATA
>NW_010169684.1:0-8994 GCF_000695765.1 Mesitornis unicolor
AAATCTATAAAATATATATATGAATATAAAGAAATAAATTAAAATAGATAAAAATATATAAGTGTAAGAGCAGCTGTATGAGAAAGGGCCTGCTGGAGTAGGGAAGAGAGCGTGAAACCATAGCTTTGCCGGGATGGGAGGCACAGCAGGAAAATGCACGCGTGGAGAAAGCAATCCCAACTGCTGGAAACACAGGGAAAGGATCCAGGGCAGGAACTGGGATGTGTCTGAGGTTGTTAAACGCAATGGGAGCGTTGTGCAAGGCTGTGGCTCCTTGCCATGCAGTGTAATGTGGAGCATGCCTTGGGTTTTCCTTCCTTCCTTCCTTCCACGGGCGTGGGCTGCTCTGCAGGGATTCGGATGCTACAACCCGTTGGTATTTACATCCCCTTGTACCTCCGGAGCATCCCAAGGCTTTTGCACTGAAGCTGTTCCCTCACGTGCTGCAGAAGTGACTGGTCGCTGGGTTTCTGGTCCCTTTGGGTGCGTTGTGCTCCAGTGGATCGTAGCAGAGCAGCCACACAGATGCTGTTCTGCTGCAGGAGGAAGCCCGTGGGTCAGACAGCAGCTGGGCCGGTTTCACTGCTGGCTGGTGATAATGTATTTTTAATGCCCCAACCGTCTGGCAGGTGGGCCTGCAATTTAAATTTGCCTCGCTTTATGAGAACAAAAACATCTGTAATGTACAGGTCAGTGAACTGCCATGAACGGAGGGACCTCAAAAGAGATTTCTCCTACCGTTGGACCTTTTGAAACCAGTAGGTAATGCTCTCTCTGGCTGAAGTTAAAGTGTAGCTTGGTGTTTACGGTGGCCCGGGTAATGCTCTGTCTGGCTGAGGTTAAAGTGTAGCTTGGTGTTTACGGTGGCCCTAGCAGTGGAATAACCTTAGAAGTAGAAAAGGCTCATTCAAATATGAGTTTGATTCTGAGAATGAATTCAGAAAGTTTGAAAGCTGCAGCTGGAAATAATAAACTCGCACAAAACAGCTTGAGGGACTGAGCTGCACCTCATTTTAATTAAGAGAACATGGGTGTAAATCCTCTGGGCAACTTGGAAGAACCCCAGCTGCTGGTTTCCTGCTGGCGCAGGTGAGCGTACCTGGGTGTTGAAATGCCTGTTGGCCTGAGAAAGCTGGGTCTGCCTCTCCCATTCTGTAGAAACTGAGAATTGCCAGGCAAAATTGATATTTTTCCCAGCAGTTTCAGCTTTGTGCTCTTGGAGGGGGGATCTCAAACCCCTGCCCACCCTGCTGGGGCTGTTTTATAGACCACGGGTGAAGACCCAAGGACTTGTTGAGGAGCCAGGGTGCTGGGTGTTCATGTTGTTTCTGGAGCGAGGAAGTATTTGGAATTTGGATAGGCTCCTGTGGGATAGATAACTCTGTGATGCCCTAAGAAGGAATGCCTGTGTCCAAAAGCATGTGAAATCTTCTTTTGGAAGTGAAAAATGTAAGTTTGCACTCGTGGTGGGAGGCCAGGCTCTCTAACAACTCCTCCTTCCTTCCTGCCCTCGGTTCTTAGTTTGAAGCATCTCTTCCTGTGGCTGGAGAGGACCAGCTGAAGCCTTATGCTAGCAACCAGGCACGCTGCATCCTGTATTGATCCACAGAGAGCAACGATCAGGTTGACTTTTCTCTGATGTACAGTGAACATCCCCTGTGCCACCACCGTGTCCTGTTGCTCACCCTTTGGGTAGACTCTGTTGACTGCAAACGCTGGCCAGAGAGAAACCCAGAGCTGCTGGGTATGAGGGTGCTGTTGCAGGAAGCCTTTTTAGCAAAGGGAGAGCTTGAGCAATGTATGTGCTCAAACTTTCACAAGCTGTTGCTCTGAGGGCCGGAGCTGCTACACCAAGTGTTGGCAAACCGATGGACCACGAGTGATGGGTGACCTTCAAAACCCCTCTCATAGATGTGTGCAAGGCTGCATGTTCCTCATCTACTGCAGCCCCTTGGGAGGGCTGGGGGACCCGGTTTGGTGGGGTGAGGGGGCACAGAGGAGGCCCCAGCAGCTCAGTGGGCAGGTCCCAGGCTCTTTCACATCCTTTACGAGCACCCACGCCGCTCTGCTTCACGCTGCAGTTGAAGGCCACATCATGCACCCGTGCTCCGGTGCCTCGCCGCTTGCCCTGGTCCTGCTTTTCTCCACAGATGATGTATTTTTGTGCCCTGGGTCTTAATTTTTGTCCTGCGGCTTCCTTTTCTTGTCACTGCAGGGCTTTTATCTGGAGTGTGCAAGGCGTGATGGTGAAAGAGGTTTTCCGTATCAGCGGTGTGGGGTGGGCTGTGAGGAAGCCCCTACGATAGGCAGAGCCTTCAGATGCTGCAGCTCAATGTGTGTGTGGGCAGGGGATCATTTTCTCTTGGATATGGCCTACAGTAATGTTGACTGCTGGAAGGATCATCAGGACAAGAAGCTGTGAAATCAGCAGCTCCCATATTTGGTATTAGGAGAAATTTCTTTACTGAAAAAGTAGTCAAGCACTGAAGGGGCTGCCCAGAGAGGTGATGGAGTCACCATCCCTGGAGGGGTTCAAAAAACATGTGGATGTGGCACTTTGGGATGTGGTTTAGTGGGCATGGTGGGGTTGAGTTGATAGTTGCACTTGATCTTAGAGGTCTTTTCCAACCTTAATGGTTCTGCGATCATCTTCCTCCATCCTTCCTGAAGCTGGGGTGAGCTGTGTCCCTAAAACCAGAGCTGAAAGATCCAATGGTGATGCCATTGGTGCAGATGTGGGACTGAATGAGTGTCAGAAATAGGGCAGTTTGTCCACCAAAGGCCCTGGATGCAGAGAAGCTGTGCTGATGGGCTGCTGCTGGTGTCCACATCACGGCTGTTGTGTGCTGGATGGGACAGAGAACCTCTGCAGAGCCACAAGTGTCCGTAAGAGGGGACTCAGTGAGGAGATTCCTCCTTCTAAAGGAAGAACATGAATGTAGCTGTCTTTATCTCTTCTTTTTCCCCATAGCAAGGCTGTCATACTGGTATCTACAGGGTAAGAACGTGACCTTTTGTCTGTAAAGTTCACCCAGGCTTCCTGAGCACTGAGAGTGAAAAGCGTGTGCGGTGGACAGATGCGTTCCTCACAAAGGGAAGGTCTGCATCTGCGCTTTCTGGCTTTTCTGCTGGAAATTGCTATTTCTGAGTCTGGCTGGGTTTCCCCGCAGAGATCGCGGGTGACCACGTGATTGCGTTGTGACTCTTTGCATCGCGGATCGTGGCCTTTTTGGAGAAGTGAACCCGTGCTCACGGCCTTTTCTCATCCCCCACTGCTTGTGCTTTCACCCCTGCTTTCATCCTTTTAATCCCTGAGCGATGGAGCCGGGGCAGATGGAGCCATGGTAGACCACGAAGGCCACTGCCAGATGCCGTTGGCAGTCGCTGGGTCAAGCTGCAAAATTTGGGTCCTTCTTGGGTTCTTTGAACCAGGCTGGATAGCCTTAATGGAAATTGGGCTACCCCTTGGTCAGTGCCCTGGCCACATGGTAGCCACATTGGTGAAGAGGAATGTGGTTCCTGCACACAGTTGTGTATGGATGGTGTAGCTACGTCTCTGTGGTTAAGTGACCAGGTTAAGTGCCGGTCACCGGCTGCTCTTTATATGACAGGAGTAACTCTTTTCCCTGGGATTTGTCCTTGGGAGTGATTTCTCTCTGTTCCGATGTCAGCCAGATTTAATGAGCTTTCTCGTTTCTTCAGCTAAACCACTGCTGTAGGAACCCTTTCCTAGGAGATTGTGACATCTCAGAGATGTGCTGCTGGTTTTGGGAGACGGGGTGGATGATGTCTCTGAAGGTTAATGAACGGGACGGCGTGTGGAGAGAGGAAGATGTGCCAATGGCAAGCATGGGCTGGAATAATTTAGATAAAGGACTGAATCACAGGGAGCAGATGAGCGCAGAATCTTGCATGTGTCAGGGAGATAGGACAGATGTGAATTTATATTAATTAACAATTAATGCCAGCTGAGGCTCCAGCACCAGTAAATGGAGGCTGTCTGCACCAGCTCCCTGCCAGGAGGGTGTTGCCTGCGCCTGTTTTTGTAGGGCCTGCAGGAAAGGGCTCCTGGAGAGCTTCCACTGCTGTTTCTGTGTCTTCTCCTCGTCCTGTTTCAGCCCTGGGTCTGTCCAGCCACCGTCCCCCAGGTCTCCAGGGGCAGGATTGAAACTGGAATTAAACGACAAAGCCGTAACACTGATCTCACCCACGTAGCCAGAGGCCGCCGCTAATCGCCAGCTAAAACCAGGGTCAGGTTCTGCGACTGAAACCGCTCTGCCAGCGACATTTGTGGAAAGGCTTTTCTGAAGAGCTGCATGCGAAGCCATTTCTGGCTGTAGGATTTGGGTTTCAAACCCAAACGTGGGTGGCGAATTAAACATTGGGTACGCTGTGCATCTCAAAGCGGCTCCGCTTCGCCTCTCGTGAAGGCCGTGGTCTGAGGGGGAGAGGCGTAGGCCGGGGTTTCCACCGCTGCAGCCAATGCTGTTTCGCAGCCCTTGCCTTGATGTTGAGGCACTGGCTGGCTTGAAAAGCCACCAAGAAGCTGGTTTTGGGTGCTAGGAAGGGAACGTGGCCCTCCAGGGACATGGAGGGAGGGTATTCAAACTGCTGAGGGGATGCGAGCTGCTCCTACAGCACAGTTTTGGGGGCGCAGCAAGGGTTGAAGACATCTCCACAGTTAAATGACCAGTCACCGGAGATGGAGGAGGGCAAGCTTTGGGTTGTGTTAGTGAGATAAGAGAAAAGAGTGGGGTCTCATTCCAAAGCGGAAAGAACATGAGACAAAATGCTAATTTTACCCGTTTCACATTAAAACAGAGAAGCAGAGCGAGCTCTTACAGCCTTTGTAAAGCAGAGGGACTGGGAGCACTGAGGGGGTCGGTAGCATCTGCTCATCCCTGTGGTACCCAAATCCAGTGAGGCACAAAAGAGAAGTGTACAAAACCCTGCGAATTGCTACAAAAATTGCTGCAAAATCCACCCATCTGCCCCTTTCCTGCTATGGCAAGGGTACGGTGATTTAAAAATGCAAGAGTAATTCATTTTTTTGTTTGTTTTAAAGTTGTTTGTGGAAGTCTTGGGGGATATTAGATGATGTGCACTGGCACGGTTAGCTGTCACGCTGCTAATTGCTGGAGGAAAATGAAAATATTTACCTGTATGTAGAATTGAGAAGACTGGCGGAGTATATTTATTTAATATGCTCCCTTGAGGCTATGCTTGGTATAATGAGTCTTCTGATGAGCTTTGAATTGAACCAGACCAGAACCAACAAAAGAGGCTGTTGCGGCTCTGTTAGGTTTGAGAAATGCTTTATATGCAGCCATGTCGGGGTGGAGCAGCTTTGAATGAAGATGTGAAGGCGAATAATTCAGCATGGAAACTTCCTGAAACCAACAGCAGCCTCGCTGCTTGCTAAGTGAAGCCTTAATGTGACAGGACAGGGGTGACCTCCCCTCGACTACCATGGAATTGCTTATTTTCCTCCGGAAAGTTTGGGAAATGCCAGGCACTTTGCTGTGCATTTTTGCTGACGTCTGGTATTTTAGCATCTTTGGGTGCCCCAAAAATCAGTATGGGGACTTCCCCGCTGCCACATTTAAGGGCTTCTGAATAATTTCAGAAGTATTTCAGATACAGTGCTTAGTATCCATGGGGTGTTTGACCGGAGCTGTTTAAAATACCTGGATTCTCAGCTTAGGCTTTTAAAAACGCCCCGTTTTCTCCATTTCTGAGGGTGTAATGGCATTGCTCAACTATTTGTTCGGTTTTATCCCGAGGATGCGCTCCAGCAGCAACACGAAGCATTCCTAAAAATTAGGGAGGAAATGAGTAACGCTGTACGGAAAGGATGACACCTCAGTAATTAAAGAGAAATCATTTGATCGTTTTTAACACAGAGAAAGGCTTCCTTCTCCACGCACCCGCAGTCGTGACGGGTTTCTCCCAATGGGATTTTTTTTTCCTGGTCTTTTCACGGCGATTGGACCTTTCTGTGTCAGCCTGGCTGTTTTCCCTCTGTTTATTTTAATACATTGCTTTGCGTAGCTTTGGGTTCTGAAAAAGCACTTGCCAGGTGGCTTTTTAATTTAAGTTTGGTGTTTAGATGGGTTGCACGGTAGAATGGAAATGCATTTCTCTGCGGAAGGCAGCAGTGCCTGAAGTAGACAGCGTATATTTACTTGTAGCAGAGATGAAAAGTTGTTAGAGTCCAGCTCTTATTTAAAGCATTTCTTTAGGGGTGACTCAGTTCTGCAAAAAGCACTAACAACCGGGCGCCTGCCTCAGTGACCTACCCCGTAATAATGCCTGTCATTTGCTGCCCTCGAAACAACGGTGTGATATTAATAATGCATTATATTATTATTTTTTCCCCCCTCTAGGCTGAGGATCTACTTTGGATCCTCCTCATTTCCTTTCCTTAGAATATTGCTGTTTTTCCTATAAATAAAGTGAGCCCACTCGAACCCTTGGGGTCCACACATGAGCGGTGCTGGCCCCTTGGTCATTTGGGCTGGTTTTGCTGTTGGTTTTTTTATTATTCCATGGTTTTGGGTGGCTTTTTTTTGCAGCTGAATTTGTCAATAGCCTTTTTCCCTTTTATATTTGCAAAGGCTGCAAGGGTTTTTTTTTTCTCCTCGCTCATTGTTAATGCTCCTTGCGAGCTAAATAAACCCATGGTCTGTGTATGAGGTGGCTCCTGTCCAAGCGATGGGAGTCATTAAGGAAAAGGTCATTTAGGTTTCTGTTTAGTGACACAAAGACAACATCAAAGTCCACAGAGCCCCGGATTTGCCCCAGATATACCCCTAGAGTTAGGGTTACACAGTGCTGTCCCACCTTTGAGTGTTTGCAGAGTTTGTGAGTGGCCCCTGCTGCTCCCTCTCAGTATTTCCCTCAGAAAAAGATGCTGAGAAGTGATGCAGATCAATTTTGTAGCTGCGGTGGCAAAGGAAGAGGCTGTGATCCTCCCTTCCCAAGCCCTCATCCTGCCGTTGGAGGGGATTTTGGACATCAAGTCCTTTTATTCCTGTCCCCTTCTTCCTTTTGAGAGCTCGGATGCAGGGAGGTTTACAGCCCCAGCACCTCTGCCCGACTCCTGACGCTCACAGCCTGCACCGAGCTGTCAGTTCTCAGCCTCAAGCCGTGGTGGGGCGAGGGGTTTTTCTTATTCTCCTCTGGCCTGTGATATTACCCTGGTTTTATTGCCATGAGGCGCTCGGCGGAAACGCAATGTGTGGCCTTTGGCGTGGTCCCCGAGCTCCATTAGGCCCCATTAAGGCCTCGGTTCCCGTGCCAGTAGCAGCTTTGCGGTGCGGTTAAGTGCCGGCCCTTGCAGACAGTGGTTTTTTATGAAAGGGTGTCGCTCCCGCCATGTCAGGAATCCGAAGCTTGGAAAGGCTGGGATTCCTGTTTACCATCTGTTTCCACGGCCCTTCCCTAGCGGCCCTCTCCTCCTCCCGAATTCAAGGAGCTTTAATCAAAACTGTTTGGCTTGCGGCGGGAGGGAGGAAATCCCAAATTGTGGAGGGGATGGTGACATTTCGTGACCTTTTCTGTGTGTACCTCGGAGACAAACACGCTCCAACGAGTGTGCGTGCGTGTGTAGGTTTAGGTTTTTGGGTGTATTTCCTAATGCGAGATGCGAGGTGACGCATTTCTCTGCAGCGACCGAGATGGATTCGCAAACCCTTCGGGGGGGACAGCGTGTGCTCATCCGGCCCCCGGACAGCTGAATGTAAGAAAGCAGCTCACTAAATGTTCCCAAATATGCTCACTTTGCTTGGAAAACCGAAATGTTGTCATTTTGAGTGTGCGACCTGTGCTTTTGCCCTTTATGCTGCCCCGAAAGGATGAGGTTACCGTGTTATCGCGCAGTGCTAGCTGGGGCTTATCTTCTCCTCTTTGCTCATGAAAAATATGACAAATACGTAAATTTTATTTTATTATGTATTAAAAAAATGCATAAGTAATACAGAAATGATGCAGAAATGCCTGCTGGAGCGTGATCTAACACTGAGCAATGCTTTCAGAATTGCGTGACTCTCGGTTTGGGGCGCTCTGTGTGCGACCGGGGAGATTACTCAAAAGAGCCTGGCATTTAGAAAGTGGACTTTTGGTGGCTTCTGAAAAAATTGAGCTGTAAAACCGGTGCCACGTGGGAAGCCACTGGGCTGGTATGCGTATTTAGTCCACTTTAAAGCCTGGGGAAACACCGGTTCTTGAGATTCCATCAAGGAAACTCGATTGAAACAAGACAGCATCAGCAATGAGGTCAGCAGATGGTTTGCTGGCACTTAAAATGCAAAGATTGCATTAAAATAGCACAGAATATGAAACATTTTTCCCCTTCGAGCTGCCTCTCTTTTTCCTTTCCTACCTGCAGAGAGGGCAGCTGGGGCAGGCTCAGGCTGATTATTATTTCACGTGTTATATTTGCTCTTTGCAGGTGGTTTCACCCCAACATCAGCGGCATCGAAGCAGAGAAGCTGCTCCTGACCAGGGGCGTCCATGGCAGCTTTTTGGCCCGACCCAGTAAAAGCAACCCAGGAGATTTCACCCTCTCTGTCAGGTAAGTGGACAGGATTGGAGAGGATGTTCAGTCCCAGCAGAAATCAGTCACCTCCAATTTCAGAGGAAATTATTGTGGCTGCCTTTGGGAGAGAATGGGTTTCTGTGTCCATAAGGGATCCTAGGAGCATCTCCATAGGAGAAGGAGCTTGCTGGCCTGCCTGTGTTCCTGGACAATATCACGTGCATCACCTTTAAAGTGCTCCCTGGGACCAAGGCAGTAACAGAAAGGAAAGCCCATGGTCTTCATGAATGTAGCACCTTACGATGCAGGAGAGCAGATGAACTCTTTAAAGGTGAAATAAAGAGAAGACCCAATGGGCAACATTGACCCAAAGAGTCCCTGAGATAAAAGGAGCAGGTTGTGGATTCAAGGCATGGACCTTCCATGAGCACCATCCAGCTGGCACCTTGCAGGGA
>NW_010169684.1:9025-10683 GCF_000695765.1 Mesitornis unicolor
AAGGTTCCTCCAGGCACTTGTAACACCGATTTTTAATTATTATTATTACTATTTTTTCTGTGGTGGCTTCTATTTCATCTAAACAACCCTCATTTTGTTTAGTAAACTCTGGTGAGTTTGTTAATCCTTTGACCAACGCTGTGTTTAGAGAAAGCCTGCGCAGGCAGCACAGTGGGAGGGTTGTCCGGCTCTTCCCGTGCATTGGCCGGGTGAAGAGGGTTTGCATTGCACTTTCCTGGCTCCCCGGTAATCTTGCAATCAGAAGTGGCTCTGAGTTAATGAGAGAGGCAGGAAGTGCTTCTAATTAGCATGGAAAAGAAACTCACTGCTTGGAGTAAGCTACGGTAGCAAGGGAATGTGTGTAAAATGAGGGAGTATCTTAGCGTGTCTCTGTGTGTAATTTTGTGAGCTGGGGTGCTGTCTGGTCACGGTGTGAAGCACCAACAGCACCCACTCAGCAAATTAAGTCATGCCATATCACATCACTTCGCTCTTAATGTCACCGTGGTGAGCGATGCCCCCACAGCCCAGTGTCACCCAGTGGAAAGTCTGACCAACGCTGGCAGTTCTGAGTAAACCAAAGCCGTGACATGTAGCGCGTTTCCAGGAAAGCACATTAAATGCGAGGCTTAGAGGTGATGTGTGGAGCTTTGAGGCGTCACAAATTGAAGACAATGAAAGCATTCTTTCATTGATTGCTCTTACCTGCAAGTCCTTGCTCCTTCCTGGCTTCGTCCCATCTCTGCTCTGTGATTGAGGCAAGGGTTGCCCTGTAGTCTGCGGTATGGGAGACTGGCTTGGATGTGGTCACTGGGAAAGGAAACCAGTTTTTGTTATGCTTTATCTGAGCAATATGCTCTTTTCCCACTGGTGATGGCCCCCAAAACATGTGCATAAATGGTCTTGGGAATTAGGGCTGTGACATCTAAGAGTATAAAATGAGTAGCTTTGTGTTGTGAAAGCCAAAAACTTGGGCGGATGTCTTCCCCCTCTGTTTTTCCCCCTTCCCTGTTACATTATACACACCCAGAGACAGAACAATGTGTTATTATTCTCACCTAAAATTGTATCCTGACAGAGGAGCTTTTTATTTTATGTCTGAACTGGACAGGACTATATATATATATTTTATTTTTTTCTCCTTTCTGAGAAATAAAAGGTTTTCAAAGGAAACAATACAGATATTTCTGAACAAGTACCTTAAATAGAGGTGTCAGTGGAAGAAAGTACCTTTAGGAAGAAAAAAAATCAAAACCTCTTCCTCCTTTCAACCCCCCCCTTCAGCTCCTTCAAGGGTTTTGAAAGGCGGCGAGGGGAAAGGCAGCTCCGTTTCATTACAGAGAGGATGTGGGCTGAAAAGAAAGCGATGGATTTTGGGCTGAGCAGACCACACAGCGTGACCGTGTGCTGGTGTGCATCCAAATGCACGTCCCTGAAGAGACGCTAGGAAATAACATTGCAGAAGTTTTATGAGAAGGTTTCCATGCGTTCCTGAGAAGCTTTTCTTCGGTGTGCGGGTGGTACAACAGTCCTAGATACCGAATTTGGATTTATTGGCTCATCCTATTTGGGCACTTCAGCAAGTAGGTGGAGGAGAGTGGTCTGGTAACTTCTACTGAAATGGGACTGTTTGCAGATGACACTGAGTTGGGAGGGAG